>NW_020450693.1:640344-720732 GCF_003343035.1 Apteryx rowi
GAGCGGGGCCGCGCACGGAGCGGGGCCGCGCACGGAGCGGGGCCGCGCACGGAGCGGGGCCGCGCACGGAGCGGGGCCGCGCACGGAGCGGCCGGCGCCGCGATCGAGGGTAGCCATCCGCCTCACGGAGCGGCGGCACCCGAAGAAACCCCAGCGTCGTGGTGACGCACACGAAGAGGAGAAGAGGTTTGAAAAAGAAGAAACCAGTCTTTCTTCTTTTCCATGCCTCCCTCTTTTCCCTACCTTTTCCACAAATTGCAAGCGTGCGTCAAGGCTTAGGGGTGCCCTGGCTGGTGGTATGCTATTATTTACCGTTATTAATGCCTGATGTACATTGTACAAAGTGTTTTTCCTGAGTAATGATAAGTAGATTTTTAAAAAAACATGCTTTTTAAATATCTATGAAATGGTAAAAGGAGGAAAGGAATACAGATAGTACCCTCTCCTTCATAACACATATTTTTTGTCTGAGTTTGGTTTGATGCTGTAAAATATCTTTCTTGAATAGGATTATTCATGTAATCTTTCCTGAGAAACAAATATGTGCGTGAAAACATGGTAAATTACCTTTCCATTAGTATTCTTGAATGTTTGGGAACTGGATCCTACACAGTTAAGCGAGCATCTGTCTTTTCTCACAGCAGCAGTCCTACTAAAGTCTGGGCGTTTACACAGCTGGAACATATGCTGAGGCAAGCTGTGAGAGTAAAATAGACAAGTGTAAGGACGCTAATTTATCATTAGGTGGCGCTGTTATTCCTTGTAGAAATTACTTGAATCGCCTTTTTTAACTTTCACAGACCTATACTACTTTTTTTTTTCTTTGAGGGTGTTGAATGGGTAGGGAACGTGCATGTTCAAAAGCTTTAATGGTTTTCTATCCAGGGTTAACAGTGAATGTTATCAGATGATTTTTAGCTCTTGCAAACCATTCTAATAGGGTTTTGTGTATAAATTATGAATTTTATTTCTGATTCGTGGAGTGTATTCTGGCAAAATACTGACAGTAGGGAAAGACATTTAATAAGAACACTTTACATGGTAAAACTGTTCATTACAAATAATCTTTCACTGAAAATCTTCCCTGCCTGGGAAATAAATTCCTAAATTTTCAAGAGGAAGACATGTGGAGTTGCTTTTGATCGGTACTTGCAATAGGGATTTTCCTTCCCTACTACCCAAACTTAAACAGTACAGGAAAAGGCCGGGAGCTGAATGGCACATGCAGCAGCAGGTCAGGTGCCAGATCCCCCCTTCATACACAAGAGGTGCGAAAATCCCTGTCGGCCTCTCCTCCACGCCGGTGTGCCCACCTCCGCCGGAGGGATGCTCCTGCTCCGCCCGACGTACCGCAGCCTTGCTGAAGCTGGCGACACGCGCCCCCGGTTCAGCACGGGGTAACCTGCAAACGAGTCGCTGACTGCCGAAGGGAGATTTCTGTTAGCCCAGCTCTGGCGAGCCTCGGCCGAGACCAGCCCGGCGCCGCCGCGCCGCGCACGTCTCCCGCCGGCCGGTAACGGCCGCCTCTCCCCCCGCCCCTCATGGCCCCGCCCCTGGAGTCCGTTTAGCCGTTGCCTCCTCACAGCCACGGCTCCTGAGGGTCCGCTCCCTACCCTCACACGCCGCTTCCTTGCGGCTAGTCTAGTTCCGCACTAATGCCGGTAAAAGTCATTCAGGTGCCCTAAGGGGCACAGCGGTGGCCCCGCCGCCACACGCCCGGCCCAGCACCGCCTCGCCCCACCCTCCCGCGATCGCCCGCCTGTTTTGACAGGCTTCCTCACTTTACGGCCAGCGCCCTCAACTTCACGACAGCCGCGGGGCGACAGGGAAGGGAATTGGGCATGCGGGGCATGCGGGGCAAGCGGGGAGGGGTGGCGGGGGGAAAGCCCGGTTGCGCTTTACGGCCGAGCGAGGGGGCACGTCAACAGCTATGGCGGAAGGGGAAGAGGCGCTGCCGCCGTCGAGCAGCTGGTGAGTTAGGGGGGTGTCGGGGTCCTTCCTCCCCGCTCCTCTCCTTCCCCGGCGGGAGTGGGGGCGAGGAGCCGAGGGAGGCGGATGAAAACCCGCTCGCGCCCCCCGGGGGGGAGGGCGCTGAGGCCGCCCCCGCGGGGCTCGCTGCGGGGCGGGGGGGGGCTGCGGCCCTGCCGGCCGCCCCCTCCCGCGGGCACTTCCCGGCGCTTCAGTGCCAGCGCTGCCTCCCAGACCAGGGCAGGGCAGCGCCAGCCCTCTCTGGCCGGGGGTGGTGGTGCTCCGGTTCCAGGTCAGAGCTTTCTCATGGGCGGTAGCAGCTTCTTGAGGTAGGCGCCTGTCTCTTGGACTTCGGTTGCTGTGTTCAGTTCAGCTTCCCTCGCTCTGCCTACCTGCCCAAGCAAAGATAAGAGAAAACAGATCCCAGGTGATTTTCAGAATGATTTTCTCCTTCCCCCAGTGCGGTTATTTACTTATAATGGTTTTTACATTGAACCTTTAGGAGACCAAAAGAGATTATTTCTGGAGCATGTATAGGGTCATTTTCATGGTAACACCGATGGGATTTTAGTGTTTCATGCATGTGTATTCACCTCAGATTGCTGAGGCTTAAATAAATCTACTTCGGGTTTAAAGACTGGTGCAACTTTAACTGTACCCCGCATCTCTGTTCCAGTGTGTCTTTGTTTTATTCTTTATTTCACTTTGTGCTTCTGCATTGCATGCGATTTCTTTTCTCTTTGTGTTTCTGAGCCCTGCTCCTTCCTTCTTCGTACATGCTTCTTAAACAGTTACCTACGTAGTTGCCTTATAGACCTGTTTCTTACAGTCATTCCAATCTGATGGTTTCGCTTATATGCTTTATTTTATGTAGGGGATTCAAAAGCTTGTGTTGACTATGCCCTGCCTTCTTTGTGCTGCTTTAGTTATCTTGCTGTAAAGAAAGCAGGATTGGTATGCATGCGTATGTAGATTATTTCTCTTCTATGTCTGCATTAGTTTTATCCTCAAGAACTGTATTTGTAAAACTATCTACTGAACATCACTTATTAGCAAATAAAAATGAATTGATGGGGCTTCTTTGAGGTTTGTTTGTTTGTTTTTAGTTAAAAGTTCAAAATTTATGAAGTACTTTTTACAGGTACAGTATTACATAAGCATTATTTCTAAGTCTTGGCATATAACAATTACAAAGTAGGAAACAGACTCATTCACTGTTCAGTCTTGACACTGAAATATGAGCCTGGTGGTTGAATAAGAATCACATTGGAAAATCTCTGAAAAAATGATTTCACACCTATTTCACTACTAATGTTGAAAGAATATTGCAGTCTGTAAGATCCTAACAAACTGCTGAAATTTGTATCAAGAATGAGGAACAACTGTTAGTTCTAGACTTATTTCAAAGTGCGACCTGCATTATTATCATTCTGACTAGCAACTTCAAAATGCAATTATAGTAAATTTGGTATGCTGGTACTATTAGAAGGAATTGTAGGAATTTGTGGAAACAATTCAAGAGTCTTATGCTTAAATGCTACATTGGAATGCCAGCGTATGTCCTGTTACAAGAGCTATACCTTCTGAAGAACATGTAAAGCTGAGTTCCTTGGTGTTTGTTTAGAAGCTTCACATTGCTTACTGTTTTGTTTTTGTTTTTTAAGCCAGTTTAAGTGAAATATTTTCTTTTTCATTTATTCATTTAAACTGTTGTTTTGTATACATTGCTGGCTGCTGTGGAACAGGGGTTATTTTTCTGAATATAAAATGTATCATTTAAAGGAGATTTTTTTGGTGTACAATGCTACATTATCATAATATTGAAGTATATGGGATTGTGCAATAACATTTCACATTTCATGTTTCAGTGGCTTTTTTTTTAAATGATGTATATGTGCATCTAAAGTCTGCTGAGAATAAAAAGGGCAGTTCTAGTTCCTGGTCCTGCATTCAGTTCCTTAGAGGGATTCAAAGGCAGATGAAGTTTTGTGTTCAGAGCTTGTGACAGCACCTTAAGTATGTAGAATTTAGGGATACTGATTGACATAAAATGCCCTTGATATTTTTCATAGCACTTTCCATGCCTCCTTGACATCCAAGGCTGGTGCAAGTGATTTTGGGGGGACAAACTAACGATGAGTTAAAACCCTTAATAGTCATACTGGCTGATGGATGTGTTGTTTAACAGAAATCAGGGAATTTGCCACCAGACAATACAATTAAAACACACATACACACACAGCTTATTGTATAGACTTGCTGAAAGATGATGTTGTCAGCTTGGTTCAGTAACGCTTGGAAGTTGAATAACAGTGTTGATTTAAAAACAACAACAAAAGTTCTGTCAAGACCCTGCTGTTAAATGATTCTTTTTAGTCAAATTGCATATTCTCAAAAATTAATTTGAGAAATTGCCAGAAGTATTATATTTGGTGCTAGAATAGATGTCTGCATTGAAGGCTAAGAATGCTGTGAAATACAAAAGGAAGCAGGCTGCTTTCAAGCTATGCTGTAAAATCTTCATTCCTATTTGGCTGCTTTTCTGATTATTTTAACCTTAATTTCAATCAATTTCTATGTATATAGACAGACAAGCCAGACTGTTCTCAGTTAAAACGGTTGTAATTATAAATTATAAATTTTTCTCACCTCATTTAACCAGGAAATAAAATGAGTTGAATTGAATTCTTCTTGTTCAGGTTCTCAAACAGATAAAGATATAAACAGTTGCACATGAATTTGTAAAACCTTTTTGTGGATGTGTGCTTAAAATTCAAGCTTCAGGCAGCTGAATCAAGTAGTATTTTTATTTTAAGATCTACACTTTAACAGTTAAGACCTACACTAATTAAATACAACTCAAACCTTGAATGGAATCATTCCTCTGCATTTAACTGTGCATTAGAATCATTCATCTTATGGTTTCCAAAATACACTTCGATTCTTTCAGACAACAAAGTGACAAAATTAGAGCATATATATTTTTTCCATGCTCAAAATCTGGTTTGTTAGTGCTTGGAACCATGATCCTTCTTCTGAAAGCAAGCAAAAAATCCTTTGAAGTTAAGTGAGAACTTGACACACTTGAGAAAAGATAAAGAAGAGGTAAAAATGTCAGGAATTAATGTTCTTCTCTAAAATTCCCTAGAGAATAAAATATATTTAATGGTATTCTGATTACAGGGATATTTTGAAGTAAATATGAGGGATTAATTTTTGTTTGTTTTCAGTACAGAACAAACGCTCTCATTACTTTTAATTTAAAATAACTCTTGTTTGGGATTCTTTCCATAGTCAAGAGGATCATAAATTAAAAGTAGGAGGCAGTGTAACTAACTATATAAAAGTATATTTCTGGAAAAAGGAAGTATTTATATAGATAGAAGTTTTCTGTGATGGGAACCTATGCCCTTTCCTCTGGGAAAGGTAGAATGATGGCTATAAAGATACAGCAGTATTAGCTACTGACTTTGGAAATTTTAATCAATATTAGTCACTTGTGCAGTTTTTGTTTAAGTAAGCCTTGTTTGTGATTACTGATTGTATATCAGTATACTTCTGTGAGCTTTCCAAGCAAAGTATTTTGTTCAAAATATAGTATAGTTCTACCTTCTTGGTAATAAAAATCTTTTGAAAGAATAAATTGGTCCCATCTAGCACTAACACACACATCTGCAATCCGTTCTCATAACTTTGAGAGCAGCGTAGCTAGATATGCACCTGTCTCTCTCTTCCTGTATTTCTGGTAATTGTAGCATAGCTTAGAAGCATAGAACTGCTGACTGGATGGGTTTGATGTCCCAGGTGACAACGGCTTTGTAGAAACTAAAACTGGTGATCCTCTTGGCAAGAAACTGTTTTAACCAGGCTTTAAAAAATAAAAAGCTTTAAGAAACACTTCTCTGTCCAGTTTGGATTCCACATGAGCTGGGTGTATTCATGCTTGGGAGCAGAGCAAGTTAGCTGGTAGCAGCCTTCCTTCTGATTCAGGAAAAACAGGAATGATGTTTGAAGACATGTTTAACAAATACATGTCTAAATACTACTTTTTATTCTGGAAATGGTTGTGGCCTACTAGAGCACATCACGAGCAGCTATGATGAGCATGTCACTTAAAGGAATGTGGGCGTAAATAACCAGAGTCTTTTGAAGTGTTACAGCATCATAATTTTTTTTTGTTTTAATCCCTTTTTTAGGCCAATGAATATTATCTTTTACAGGCAGGTGTGTAGCAGTAGATTCAGCTTATATGGAAAAAGGGTGGTTTTTTGTTTTTTGTTCTTTTTGGACTGCTAAGTGCATTTTAGATAATTAATTTGGTACATGTGGAAGATACCAGTCTTACTGTGAAAATAAGTAACTGTTAAAAATGTGCCTGCCACAAATTAAAACTTTAAACTTTTGAAGGTGTGGGGGGTTTTTTTGTTTGTTTGTTTGCTTTTTTTAGAAAAGTGTTTTGACTTATAAGAAACAGTTTGAAGGGATCTGTCTTTCCTAATAACAAATGAGCGAAAGTAATGGACTTTGGCAGGTACAATCCACATGTTGCAACCTCCTGATGGATTATAGCTTTCTTAATACTATACATCTTTCCTTATCTAATTGCAGTTCACTGAAATATTTCTTACTTTTCCCTGCTGTTCACATCTCCACAATTTCTAAGTTCCTTCATTAATATTTATAAGTGATTATTACCAAGCACCTCAGAGCCATATATAAATAAAATAAATAGTACTTTAAAAAAAAGTCTGGACGTGTTGATCATTTTTTAATGACTCCACTTCTCTCTGATACCTTAAGTGGTTTTTTTTTTTGGCTAAAAAATTGTGTTGAATGTCCATGAAGGTAGTTACCTATTGGTTATAGTAGGTCACTTGACTGGCATGGATTTTGGAGATCCTTCTATGACTATGGAAGTTTACTCTGGATACACTAATAGCAATATTGTGAATTGTAATATTTACAGATATTTGTCTTGCGGGAATTAATCAATCTTGGGAATAGACTGGGATTATATAGATTGTAACCAAAACCTTGACTAGATTCCAGGAATAGGCAGTGGAGCCATGGCAGAGCAGAAAGCAGGGGTGCTCCGGCCTGGAGAAGTTTGCTCATAAAGAGAAGGAAGTGCTGCATCCTTTCCAAAGGAAGTGTAATAATTGTTGTTCCTTACGAGCCCAGAACTTCCCAGCCAACCTTCAGGCAATGAAAGACAAGGGTCCAGATTGCTAGTAGTTTGCTGGAACATTTACAACATAACACTGAGTGAAATAAGGCAAAACACAGCCAGGGAACATGTGTTAAAGAACCACAACCATTTCCATGGTACCTTTCAAGTTAGCATGAATGGAATATTTGTCTTAGAAAAGAATTTCTCTTAACCTTTGAATACTCCCTGCTTCTAGCCTCTGAATAATCTTGAAAGTTGACAGGAAAAAGTAGCTAACTGAATCATAATAGAGTAACGTGGTTTTTTTCTGCTGTATTTCATATAACTCAATGTGATAAAGCATCTATAGTGAGAGATAGGGATATCAATTCCTTGCTTTTTAAGGTAGGGTAGTAAAGCTGTCATTTGCCTGTCATCTTCACAGGGTAAAAATTGCTGATGACAGTATTTATGGAGACGATTTTGCAAATGGTGTATTGTCAAGCAAACAGACGAAGCACGCATTTGCAGATAACATGTTGAAGTCGACCTTGATGGTAGCCCATGCACAGCTTTTTAAGCTGTGAGTGCTAGGTACTAGTAACTGCAGAATTAATGCTCATGCAACTATGAAACATTCTTTACCAGGTATGTTTTTGTAATTTGTCCGTGTAGTTGTGTTTTTAAATGTTGTTTCATGTGTATGAAGTGATACAATTTTTTTCCAATTCTTTGGCGCACATAGAGACCAAATTTAATTATTATAGTTTAAGATCCTACCACCGAAAATACAGTTTGCAACCATTATTTATGCAGCTGTTGCTAATCATAGCTCATTTCCCACATGCCCATGGATAGTATTTGTGCTAACTAACCATATTTTGTATATGCTATAATTCCAGGCCTAGCCGTAGTTCTTCTAATTTGTTTGTCATAGTGTGCCCAGAAACTTGCAATATGTATTTATGGGAGCATCTAACTCTATTCAACTAATGTTTGGTGTTGGCTTTGTTGAAATGGATCATCCTAGAGTTCATGCAGTTCTGCAGAGTGCTAGATCTCTCCTGCGCAAATGTCCTGGAAATACTTGATTTTTATTCATGGGGAACTGATCTGGTTGTTTAATTTTTCCAGCACTGATTGTTCTGTACACAGTTGCACAGCAGGATAGCGGGTGGATGTGCTTTTGTATTTTTCCTGTATCTGTCTTAAGTGAGGGGATATTTTTCTGTGCAACCTGTGGTTCCATAAGAATTAGACTTTGGGATTTTTTTTTTCGAGTCTCCTTGTGAACTGTGCTGTCTTGCATCCAAATTTGCAAAATTGCTTGAAGAAAAAAGACTGTTAGCCTTGCCTCAATATATGTTTAAAATATGATTTAAAGTGCTATCAGAAATACTTGAAAAGAGGCTGACTGAGAAAATGCAAGGAGACTGCTTACTCTTCCAACTTGTAAATACTTAAAGAATTGGAGAAATCTTAAGTGAGGCCACACAGTTACTTTTTTATAGGTATGTTCTTATTTTTAGGTACGTTCTTGCAGGATTGAGATTCTAATCTGTTTATCAAAAAAGGTGATATTTAGAAAATCAGAAATTGGTGTCTTAAGCTCTCTAGAGACCAAACTCAGGAAACTTTATATCAAGGAATTTCTGCTAGTTGTGAATATATGCAAATGAAAAAGTAGAACAAGCTCAACCACTGACATTTTCTCCAGGAGTATTTGGAATTGGCTACATAACATCTTAGAATAATTAGAATTGTATTGATAACACTCTGCTGTCTGTTCCTCCACGTGTATGACTACGTGTGTTGTTCACAAGGAATGAATCTTTGTATTTGAATAAAAGAAAAAAATACATAAACTTACTTTTTCTCTTATGTAAATTGAATGGAATAAGCAGTTGAACACAGCCTTAAAGAGACAAATAAAATTTTGCAGTTATTCAGTAACTGAGAAATTGTCTAATAATATACCTTTATTTTTAAAATGTGTATTTTTTGCCTGATAATATCCTTGAGTCTACATTTATTTCATAGATACACATTGAAAAATATTGTATGATGAAATTATTATTTGTTAATAGTTAAACATACTATATTATTGTTACTGTAGGGAAAAAGATCTTGCAGAAGCTCTGGAAGAAGGAGGTTGTGATCTTGAAACTGTGAGAAACATCATTCAAGGAAGGCGATTGCCTGCTGATCTAAGGGCCAAAGTCTGGAAGGTAAATAAGAGCTTAAATCAAGAAGCAGGAAATACTTGAAGGTGTGTTTAATTTGAAGTGAATGTTTTAATTATTAGGCATGCCTCCAAAAGAGACACCCTGTTCATGTGGCACTGAAACTTTCATATGCATGTATGTTGGTTCAGTTTTGGAATGTTTGCTTTCTATTGAGTTAAATTACTGCATTCAATAATTGGGTAGCTGCAAAAGTGCACTAAAAAATGTTTAGAGACTGTTTTTATTTTTGCTTGCAGATTGCACTTAATGTTGTAGGAAAGGGGGACAGCCTGGCATCCTGGGATGGCTGTTTAGACTTACCAGAGCAGAGTATAATTCGTAAGGACTGTCAAGAGCTAATTGGTAAGTTTAATTACATTCAGATCACCTATAGGAAAACTTCTGTATTCTCAGTTGTCTTAGAGCTTTGCTCTTTGAATTAAATACCTTAATGATGTTTACGTTTTGAAGGAAACTTTGAGGAAGAAGATGAGAGAGCACAGAAAATCAGAAAGAAATCATAATAAGAAAACAGTATCTTATCTGTACTCAGACTCTGAGATGGGTGACATCATGGAAGTCAAGTCATCCAAGTATTAGCTTGTAAGTGATAGTTTGCATGGACTAAACAGAACCCCGTGGGAGGAAGGCTCCAAGAGTTGAAAAATATTAATTTCTCTTTCAGTTTTCTTTTTCTAAACCTGACCTGCTTCATATAGTGTCCTTCAAGTTTTTAATTGTCCAAAGACTTGTACTTAATCTGAACAGTTGGTGTAACACCAAAATGCATGTAACCTCTAAGGGAGAAATATGTTAATCATTCTGGACTTTCTATCTTTTTAGAGAGAGGTTTTTTACTAGCATTTTCAGCAAAAGTGAAAGGTTGCATTTGTAAAAGCAGAACATTGCCAGGACATTAGAAATAATATTCCTGCATATCCATAAGGAACTGCCACAGGATCTGGTTGCCAGCTCATCACAAAAAATGTCCATGTCCCTGACACCATGTAATAATGTTAGTATCAATGTTCAGGTGGCTGATTCAGTGCTGACTCACAGATTCGGTTACTCTTTCCTGTGGTATCAATAAGAGAATCTTCCATTATATTACTTGTCCTACTTTAATTTTTGCACGATTGAATGTTAAGACAGAGAATGGAGTTGCTGCATACGTACATACCACTTTTAGAATATGGTCGTACATTCTATAGCTCTAAAAAAACAGCAGGACTTATTTTACTTCCATGTCTGTCCTATAAAGGAAAGGGAAAAGAGAAATTCCACTGTTATCACATCACAGTATCTTTTCAGGAAGAGATTCATGTTCGTATCATATAGAGTTAAGCACTTTAATCTCCAAATGCCATTAATCCTCCTTCTTTCTCTTTTTTGCCAAATGTTTTGTAGTATGTAACTACTAAATTGATTAAAGTAATGAATATAAAGTTCAGAGTTCAGAATGAAGGTTAGATAGAAATTTCAGTTTAGGGTCTTGCTAAAATACGAAATAAAGAAATTTAATAAGACAAGTAGTCTCCAAATTTAAAACAAATCTTCAGATGGCATTTGAGGTTTGCATACTATATATATATATATATATATTTTTTTTTTTTTTTTGGCGAGAGGTAGAGGAAAGGAAGGATCAAATATTTACTGGCTTGAATGGAAAAGTATTTAAATACTTCTGTAACACAACCTTTCATTCACAGTAATGAGACCTATGAGCTTCTTGTAACTGAGAGGGTAAAATGTTCACCAGAAACTTAATGGCACTGCATTTTTTTGTAATGTTTGGTATATAAGCTTCTCTTCTTTTATTCCCTCCTTGAACATAATGTAGTTTTTCCTTCTTTTATTGTAATTTAGTTCAGCTTTAGTAAAGTTGACATAATTTGACTGGATTAAAACACATTTATTTCTAATATATGAAATCAGATTTTTATGAAAGAAATGTGTTTAGTATTAAACTGAAAATTGTATGAACTTTATACTGAAAGTCTAGCCACAAGCCATATAATAAATATTCCTATGTTTAAACTACAAGTAAGCTAAGAACCACTTTTTATCACTAGTTATACCATCACATGGAGGAAGGCATAATTTGAGTACAGTGTTGATATCGCTTATATTGATTGTCTCAAGGTAGGTGGATGCCAGTACTTTTTCTGAAGAGTTGTCAGTCTTTTGAGGAGTCTGAGTAGAAAGATGCTTTGGATCTAATGAAAACTTAAATTTTTGTGTATATATCCAACTCAGTAATGAGAGATTTAATAAATGTTTAGCTTGCTACTTTAATTAAAAAATCTTGTAAAACAGATTTTGCATGTGTCAGTTTTCATCCAGATGCAAATTAATACAAATCATGGGTTCAGAGTTAGTCTGTCAGTAAATAAGGAATGTCTTTACTTTTCATTGTTTCAGTTTCTTACAAATTTTGTGATATAATGTGCTATGCTGTTTAAAGGATTACATGTTGATAGTTACAGTGAATCTTCTGATTAGCAACTGTACCAAATCTAATTCAAAAGCTGAATGTAGTTGTAAGTAATCAAGTCAGTAAAGATTAAAAATGTGTTTTATATTTTAATATTAAAATTTAAGTGTCTAAACCTTGCTGGTTTCAAACTACTAATTTTAGTTAATTTGCATGCCAGTGGGCTTTCAAGGAATCGGAGCTATGTATTGTGGGTTGGTCTGTGTTGAAATTTAAATTAATTTGTTGTGAAGCTGAGCACATCAAATGGGAATAGAAAAGGACCATTCTGTGCATTAAAAGAATCTACCTCTTTGTTTCATATATCCTGGAAAATCCAGACTTGTCTTATCCTGCCTTGTTGTGGTATTTAAATGCCTTATCCTACTGAGGTTATCTAAAAATCACTTATATTTATGCGAATGTCCTTCATCCATAAGCTTTTGAGATGTCTTTTATAAGCATTTAATCCAAGCTGCTAGTTTTTTCGAGTATGCAGAACTTCATATTGGTGCAACTGTGCTATGAAATAATTTCATTCAATTTCTGTGAAAGGCCATTACAATGATTTATAACTCTATTACACTTGCCTATTTCAGACCAATTGTCAGTGCCAGAAGAGGAGAAGTCAGTATTACTTTTGGATATTGAGTCTGTTATTACTTTTTATTGTAAATCACGCAATGTTAAATACAGTTCTTTCCTCGGCTGGATACATCTACTCAAACCTTTGGCGCACCTTCGATTGCCTCGCAGTGATTTGTACAACTGCTTTTATGCTATCATGAATAAATTCATTCCAAGGTAAAACTCTGGGTTTTTTGCAAGTGTACTATTTTTATTGTTGTTGAAAGCATTTTCTGAAAGGACGTGCGCATTGATTTTTGGCTAATGGTAGTTTGCAGCTAGGAGTAGCACTGCTTGTAGCAAAGTTGTCAGATTCCTTCATACGATTATAAAATAGAATCATTTTTCAATACATTCTGATTATAAGTCTAGAAATCAATTGAGAAGTTCTAGAATGTAATGAGTAAAATTGTGACTGATGTAATTTCAACATTCCTTTTAAAGGGCATCTGTTACTTCATGCAATGTCAAAAATATTTGTTTAGGAACTATTCTGCCTATATGTGAAAGCAATTTTTCTTTCCATTTTCTTTCCTAGCGTTTTGGATGTTTAAAATATCTCTATACCTGTAACTCCAACGCAGTAATTATATTTCTCAAAATCTCATTAAAGGAAGTAGTTGATATCGTCCTTGTATTCTCTACCTGTGAATTGAGTGAACTGTGGACTCACTTTAATGATTTTCGAAAAATCATTATTTTTTTTAAATAAAAATACAAATGTGGAGCTTTCTGCATTGTTATATATGTGCTCTTGCCAAAAATATTTTTTTATTTGTATTGGAGTAGCACCCTGACACTCCAGTGAGATTGCAGCACCTTCAGATTAGGACCTTGTAAAATAATATATAGAATAGTGTGATCCTCTGGAGAGGAGCTTCCAGCTCAGGAACCGGATGTCTGCCCATAACATGAAAAGTGCATGTCTGGTATTGTGATAGGGAATGTTTGTCTGCCCTGTCACATGATTTAAGTTATGTCCATTGCTTATTTAAAATACTGTTGTCTCCAGCATGTTACTGGAAATGTACTCTGCAAATTGTTTGGGGATATTAACATTATGGTCACATAACTGGTGTACTTTCCGTCACAGAAAGCTTTCCAGGTGTCTAGTATTTCAGTGTCTCTATGAGAACCTAGATGGTTCTTCTATGACATATTCTCCATCCTTCCTTAATTTTCATCTTACACTTATCTGTCCTATTTAGACTGTTCTCTCTTTTTTTTTTTTTAAAGATGGGAGAATGAAAGGCTTAGAAAGGCAATCTGCAGTAGTGTGACAACACTTGCAAACCTCCGCTTAGGTCCATTTAGTCTCAATTTGATATTTGACTGCTGGACCATCATTACTATTTGAAAAACAAGAAAAACAGCAAAGATATGGAAATGGAATTTTTATTAATCATAGGCTTTCTATTCATAGTTTCTCACGTCTTGTAACTGCCGTGAAATATTTTAATAGAATTTGTTCTAACAAAATATTGACATGTGCAGAATAACCTGGTGAACTGTACAGTAACCAGGGTTGTTTTGGAATAGCATCTCTAGCAAAGAGACTCAAGTCAAAGGAAGAATTATTTTTCTTTTGGAAGCACTCGGTTTATTCTCAAAGGCTTTGGTTATAGGAAGGAACCCTTCTCCTATGGATATTTGTCTTTCTCCTCTTTCTGCCTGTCCTCCAGAATGATGAGTTTTCTGAACTAAACAAAATTAAGAAACAGCTAATATGGAAGTCCTGGGTCTGTCTTTGTTTGGCCCATTAGTAGAAGAAAGCACCAGCGCCCTTGTGCAGTTGAATAGGCCCTGACTCGCCTGTGAGCTGAAAGAGTAATAAACTGACTAGAAAGCTGCAAATGGGCAGCGGAGGAGCGTCTCACTTCGGGGACCTGGCTGAGGAAAGTGCATTTCATCTGCTTTTCCATTTCAGTGTTTCTTCCAGTGGTGGGTGGAAAATAGCTTCCTTTTTTGTTTAAAAAAAAAAAAAATCCCTCTGCTAAAGGAAGATGTAGATTAGTTTCCAGTGCAATTTATTTCAGTTTAGCTAAATCTTTTTAATATGCTTTGCCTTGCTTTGCTTTGTTTTTTATCCATCCCTCGGATGGCTGAGCCTGCTGTCTCCACAGGGCCTCTAGTGGAGGAAGTAAATGAATAGGTACAGGAATTCACAACTCTTGAGATATATCAAATATATATATAAAATTTTTAACTTCATATGCTATTAAGGGTTGATTAATATGGGTAAGTAACAGAAGGAGAAAGGTACTGAGCAAAACAGTTAGGAAAATTGTCTAAAAATACGGGTGTTCAATTGCCTGTGGAAAGGTTCTTTAGTTTTTTTTTAGCATTACTTCTACGTATAGATTCCTAATGTTAAAATGTAGTAAAGAATTGCTGACAGACTTGAATAATTGACTGTATTAACCATTCAAACGAAGTAATTTGCAAGTCTTGATTCTTATGTTAAAATCATTAATGGAACATTTTTCTGGTTTTCATTCTTTTTATCCTGCTAACTTGATGGGAAGTGAGAGATTTTGAGATAATTTTTTAAAAAGAATCTACATATATAAATTGCTGTGAAATTTTCCTTTTCATCACTGTAGATGTACCTGTTTTTAAGATAGGCTAATAATTGTGTTTAACTGGAGATGTGTCAAGTCTACCTGAGCTTATTTAAGCTTTTAAACACTTGAGATTTGTTACTAATGCCTTGTAAATATCTATTTCTTCATTTTAAATTCTCCTTTTCATGTAGTACTTTCTTTCCTGCTTGATGATTGAAGTTTAACTGTTATTCATATATGAATTTAGCATCTTTTAAAGTTATTTTGACTGCCATATTAGAATGACAATTTTTTTTTCTATTTTGAGTGAACAACCCTCATGCCATTCTAGCTTTATTTTGATATTTAAATCTGTTTTAAATACTGCCTATATTTGGTAGAGGAAAGCCTATGAAAATATTTCATTCTTTCTACCACCTTGTTAACATAGTGGTGTTTGGGGGGGGGTTTGGTTGGGTTTTTTTTTTGTTTTGTTTTTACTGTGCGGCAAGTTGATTTCAATATCAGTTTCTGTGAATTAAAAGAACTGAATAGGGAATTACATTATCTCAGCTAATAAAGAATTGCTACTGTAAGTCTGACTGGAGTGTTATGGGGGTTTTCATAATTATTTTCACTGCTACTTTTTAGGGATTGTTTTCTGAAGGGAAGACCATTTCATCTATTTAGGCTGCTTCTTCAGTACCATGAGCCTGAACTCTGCTCCTTTCTTGATACTAAGAAGATGACACCAGACTCATATGCACTCAACTGGGTAATAAAGTGAAAGTAGGGAAACATAATGAAAAAAAAATTTCTGTAAAAATTGAAGTGCAAATTGCCAGTTTACAGAAAAGTAGTACAAGAGATTAGAAATCTTATTTTTGAATGAGTACTTAAGTATATTGAAATAAATTACTCTAAAGATTAAAAAGCCCATACTATATTAAAATATGTAAGGTACGCAGTCTTGTAAACATCATATGTTTATTGTGCTATGTGTTAATTGAGCCATTGATATTGGGAGCTAGAAATACCTAGAGTAAGTAGGAATGAGAGCAGCTTTCACACTCAGAAGGACAAGAAACTGTAACGCAGATCATTAGTTTTTATGGTGTGCAGTTGTATGGTTGTAGAGATGGAGAAAAGTGAGCCTAAGAGGTCTTTTAAATTACTGCTTGTGTTAAAAACCTCTGTGTTAACCGAAATATTCAACTGCCTCATATAGCGCTACTGCTCATAGCTGTGATTCCTTTTAGAATTTAGCCTTATATACTTTGCAGCTCTTGGAGAATTGCTTGTTTCCTCTCTACCTTAATTTCAGAATCAACCTCAGCTGGAGATAATTCTAAAGACACTTAATCTGATCAGTTCTTTGTAAAATTCGTGTTGCAGAGCTACAACGTAATACAGTAAAATTTTCCTGTTTCAGTACTACTTAGTCTATGCAATACAAAATCGTGATACATTGCTTGCAGAACAGAATTCAGGAAAAAGTCTGCAAATTGTATATATAGAGAACACTTTATTAATGACCTGTGAACTCTTCCAGACCTTTCTTTCATACTCATAGGTTTTGTGACATTTTTTGTAACTGCATTCACTTTCAGTAAAACAAATAAGATTAAAATAAATTATTAAACAGCAAGTTGTTTTTAGGTGGACTCTTTAGGCTGCTACCAATTTTAATTTTAAAGTGTGTTCAGGAAGAACTTACTCCCAAAATCTGCCTGTGGCAGTCATCAGCCTTCAAAACAGCAGTTTTTTTTTTTTTTTTTTAAAGTATTGAATCTCCGCTGTTTTTGTGTATTGGTGTACTTCTTAGTAAACACCAGCTTCATTATAGTTGTTTATTAAAAGTTTAGTGATTTATTAGGAAAAATCTTCCCTTTGAAAGTAAGTAGGAAGTTGAGCTAGTGTTAGTGCCAGTCTTGATGTCAGGCTTGCTGGTGTACGATTGTAGAGAAGTCTTAGGCCTCATTTTATATTATGAGTTTACATGAAAGTTGTTCTTTCATCCATCAACAAACTTAGTTCATATAGAGGTTCCCTAACATGTTGAATTATGTAAGCAACATTCAGGGACCTGTTATTGCCTCACTGTTCAGAGACATACTGTCTTTAGTGCCTTTGACTTGGAACTGGATAAATCTTTCTTTTTACTACAAAAGTATACTAGGAGGTGTTGAAAGCTTCCAGGATAGTGTTTAAAAACAGGTACTGAGCTTTTGAAAGCCATAATTCTATTGATACAAATGTGAATGCAGCAGAAGGCTCAGTAAGACCCCACTGCGGCCAGCTGGTATGCATTTGAGTTAGGTGTCATTACAAATATTATCTGGGATGCGTGAAAGGATACTCACAGCTTCTTTTATTCACTTTGAACTTGGCATATCAGAGAGGATGTATTTTTAAAAGGGAATATGGGAACAGGCATACAGTTTGTTAAATAGTTATGAAAAATTTCTGTTGCTGGCAAATTTTTAATTACTCATCCGTGAGCGTCATAATGTAATGTTGAGTAAGTGTCATTACCAAACTACTTTGTGACAGTGTTCATTAGTTTGGTTCTACTGTGAAAAATAAAAAGCCTTCTTAATATACTGTGCACTTTTAAAGTCCTATTTGCTAAGCTAATTGGGTGAAATGAATTCTCTTATTACTGTCTTGTTTCGTTGGGGGTTTTTTTGCCCTGCAAGGCTAATTCAGTATCAGGAGATGATTCTAATATTGTTAGTACCTGCACTACATCAAAATGTAGTATAATATATTTGGTACTGTGGAGTGCCTATGAGCTGAAAAGCACTCTGGCCAGACTGTTATATCTCTGGCTGAATTTGCATGGCTGAAAATTTACAGCAGAGTTTCCTTCATGCTGGGGATATTACTCACAGACAATGTTCTGTAGCTTTATTGCACTGTTTTTTAAAAAAATCATTTTTGAGGGTAGAACCATCCTTCAGTACATGGTGCAAATGTGTTAATGTGTTTTTTTTTGTTTGTTTGTTTTTATTTTCTTTTAGATGACTTGTATCTCTATTAACAAATGTTATCCTGTTAAGATTGTTCCTGGTTATTGCTTTTTCTCATACTGTTTTCTAACTTTTCAGCTTGGGAGCCTCTTTTCATATTACTGTTCAGCTGAAGTCACTCAGGCAATATGGGATGGATATCTACAGCAAGCAGATCCATTCTTTGTTTATTTCTTAATGTTAATCATCCTTGTCAATGCAAAGTGAGTATATAGGTAATTTTTTGAGACATTCCCTGGTCACACAGTTTTAATCAATCTGTGTTTCATTTTGTTTTTACTGACTTAATCCATGCCTGTGACTTTACTGTTTTCAGAGATGTTATCTTAGCACAAGAAACAGATAAAGAAGAAATGATAAGTAAGTACTTTTCTTACCCAGCTGCTGATAAAACATTCACCATATAATTTAATCCCCATGTAGTTTATCATTTTAAATTATTGAATGGTTAAATTGTTGTTTAATTATCATTTAATTATTTACCTTTTTCTCCTCAGTGAATCCCCTCACCTACTAATTCCTTTCTCACTGTTCTTTTGCTGCCTCACATCTGCTCTGTCCTTAGTGTTCTTTTCTTGTGTTTCCCCTTAGCACTCCCACATATAGTTTTGTATTTCAGTTCAGAGTACTTGAAACAACCCGCATGTTTCCAAGCTCAAAGCAGCAGCTTTCAAATCCTTCTTTAAATCTATTGCCCTTGTTGAGTTTTCCAATTTATCATCTTTGTATGTGCCTGTTTTGGGCTTAACTCATTGTCATTGTCTCCCTCTCCTCTCCCACCCTTCTGTCTTTATAGAAATTAGACTGAGTTTCTTGTGAGCATATTTCACCTGCCTTAGCATTATTTTATATGGCATACTACAATATAATTGATAAAGTTCTAATAATACATAATGAGAGTGCTTGGGTTTTTGCAATTCTGCCATATGCTGCAGAACTATACCCGTGTACCATTCTGGACAGATAACAGTGCGACTGACTTAGTATTACAGCTGAAAGCTACCACTGTATAGACGTGGAGGTGTGCTAAACATGAACTAATCTGGGTAGAAGGTTTAAAGATCTAGCAAATAATGTGGGTTTCCTATGGATGAGCAGTACTCTCTGTATCTTCTGCCTCTACCTAAAGAATGAATCACCATTCAACTTTAATTAATAAACTGTGTTATGCCTTATAAAAATAAGATATCTTATGATATGAAAAGGCATACGGTGCTTTTTTTCTGTCTGAAATAATTGTGTACCTATGTTGTTTATGTATGTCAGAATTCCTAGAAACTTCACCAGCCAATCTCGAGTTAGAGGATATAGAAGATCTCTTCTCTTTGGCACATTATTATTGTAGCAAAACTCCAGCTTCTTTCAGGAAGGTAATAAATTAATTTTGAAATTCTCTTCTTTTTTGATGATTATTTAAGCTCTTGCTGACAGTAACTTTGAATATTTCATTGACTTTTTTTTAACAATTCTTTCATGTTGTTACTCTGGTGGTATTTACTTTTATGATCCTTGAAAGCTTGAAAGAGAAGAAGCTTAAGTGAAGCATGTTAAAAAGAATCTTCCCTACAGTCTTCTCGCTTCATGACTGATAACCAGTATAGTCTTAATTGCTCTTATGGCTTAGCTGTAAGTTTTTAGCCAGTGATGCAGACTTACCACATTAAAACCACAATCTGCCTGGAAAAAGGTAAATTACTGGTCTGTAAACATTTACCATGCAGAGAGCAAGTTCAGCTGAATAGCTTTCCTCCCCGCACACACTCTTCTGCTGGACTTTGTCTATAAAGCAAAGCTGCAAATGGATGTGATGATTCTTCTTAACTCTTATCACAGAATCACAGAATATTTGGGGTTGGAAGGGATCTCTGGAGTCATCTGGTTCAACCCCTGTGCTCAAGTAGGGCAAGCTAGAGCAGGTTACCCAGGACCGTGTCCAGCCAGGTTTTGAATATCTCCGAGGACAGAGACTCCACAAGCTCTCTGGGCAACCTGTTCCAGTGATCAACCACCCTCACAGTGACCCTCATGTATTAGTGGGCAGCCACATAATATAATTTTCTAAAGTGTTAAAACTTAAAATTCAAAAAAACAGACTAGAACAATGCTGCAAATAAGACTTATTTTTTCTGTACCAATTTACTTTCTTTGTTAGAAGTCCTCCTTAAGCTCTTTTATCTTGTTCCCTTGTTTTGCAAACTAGGTTGTTATAAGAACTGACCAGTAAAAATGTCATGCTGACACAAGTGCTTTGTAGTAGACTGTACGACAGCTCTCCTAGCTGTACTTGCAACAGCAAGCAGGAAAAAGTCACTTAGATGAGGTACAGGTGTCATTACAGGCTCTGATTTTGCAGTCCTTCCTTATTCAAGAAATCTGTTGACCAAGTTGGACTCATGAGATAGAAGTAATTGGTAGTCATTGCTTTTGGGTTGTCTGTACTTTTGCTGATGAATGGTAGATGGGTATGTGAGATTCTTGAAAAGACAGGGTTTTTCTTAATGTCAGATTCTGTTTGCTGACATGCAGCTGTATGTAATTTAATCATCTTGACACTGTCAGAATGGAGAACAAGCATGTTTGTAATCAAAGTTCATGTTTTTCAGAAGTCTGTGGAAAGAAGTATCAAAAATTCAATGACTATATAGAGAAGATATACGTATATTGGGCTTAGTATTTGTGATACAGTGGTTGTTGTTTTACTTCAAACCTTCAGTTTTAAGGACAGAACAATGGCTTCAGTTAACATTACTTTTTTTTTTTTTTTTCCCTCTTGCCCCTAATAGGACAACCACACTCTTTTTGGCAGCAGCTTGCTGGGCCTCAAAGATGATGACACTGATTTGAGCCAGGCTCTCTGTCTAGCAATTTCTGTGTCTGAAATTCTTCAAGCAAATCAGCAACAAGGAGTCAGTATGCTAAATTATTCTTCTTTTGCACAATTTTCCAGAGAAGGAGTAGAATCCCTTACTTCTCAATGTATCTCCAGTATTTCTAAGTGCTAACAACGCAGCTATGTTTGCTGTTTCAGGAAAAAATATTTTTGTCTTGAAGTTGTCCCCTTTGTAAATTATCTGCTGACTGCAATGCATCTATGCTGTAGCAACTAGAGCTACAGCAAAGGGGAACTTAATATGGCTGATCTAGATTTGGGGAGTAGGAGCGTGAATTAATCTCTCACTGATTTTATTTCTTTTCCAAATACAGTTATTGTAGAGGAAAATATAAAATGCACTACTTTGTGCCTTTGAGAAGAATGCTGTTACAAAATATCTGCCTTTTGGCAATTAAATGCTTAAATGAAAAAATTTGTTTTGGTGCAAGCTATTTGCATAGTTTTGTTTATTACAAAGATACTTAAATGCATGGACTTCACTTTTAGTATTTAAGAACAATATATGGATATTCGTGTAGTTACGCTATAGTGTTTCTTTTTAACTACTAGCTTTTTTGTAGCAGTTTCCATGCCCCAGTTCATCATACATAGTTTTTTTTCCTACTCCAAGTAAAGCTAAGCATGTGCTTATATCCTCTTTAAGTCGACGGGCATAAATCTAATCCTGTGTGCTGTGCTGAGTAATCACAGACTGTTGGATTGGGACTTCAAAGTTATCCCTTCTAATATCTTGTCATGTTGGCATGTGCTCTCCTACAGACTATTTTTTTTCTCAGTAGAGGGGAAATAACTGCACTGTGTTTTGCACTTGGAGATCCTTTCTGAGGTGTAAGCTACTATATTAATATGAGATCACTATAAGAATAATTTTGGTGGTGCTGGTAACTGGTAGTTTGCAGTGCTCAAATATGATTTTCTGATGGCTGCTAGCCCTTTTCACTGAATCCCTCCCTATAATGTTGGAATTATTATTAAAATAAAACTGAATAATGTACTTTCCCATTAATAATTACACCACTTTTAATTTTGTAACAGGTAATCTTTCTCTTTCAGGAAGGAGTAAGGTTCTTTGTAGTGGATTGTCGTCCTGCAGAACAATACAATGCTGGGCATTTATCAACGGCATTTCATTTAGACTCAGACTTGGTTCGTATGCTTTTTGTTTCTGTACAGCTTTTTGAATCCTAAGTTAAATAAAGGGAGAGAGAAATGTCTGTCTCAAAAAAATAATAGTCCTTAGACAGTAGTTTGTGGACCACAATGTCTATTTACATGCTGAGGCTTCAAAAGTTAGCTTTCTCTAAAGGAGATTTGTGGAACCATCATTTTACTGAGAAGTTTAGTCCTTTGTGACATTAGAGTATGGGATTCCAGCCTTCCTGATCTTTGATTAGAACTGGAGACCACATGGGATAAAATGCAGACATTGCTTGGAGGAGAAATCTCTGTTTAGTATCATAGTTTCTTATGAAAAGTGTCATTAATTAGCAGACAGCACCCTTTTTTTCAGCCAGGCTTATTACAGCCTGGTTGTAAGGGGTGTATATCTGTGAAAAGTGTTTGGTTGGTCCTTCAAAATTTTCACTGTATAATTTGAGAGAAAAAAATGCTTTAATCTTGGGACTGAGATGTAAAACTGACTTTTTAATTACTTCATTAAAGATCTTGCTCTAGTTTCCATTTGATACGAGTTTATAACTGATCATTCAGATATATTCCTCTCTTTTTTTTTCCCAAATCACCTATGCTGTTTCAGTTTGGTTTCAATGTGTTCTTCACTTCCAGATTAACCCTGTACTATTTCACTGCAAACAGGGATGCTGCATGGAATGATTTCCATGTATGTACCCCCTAAAAGGCTTTTTGATCTTTCTAGGGAAGAAGCTCAGTTCTGCATCTGCTATCTCTATCACTATAATTAAAATGATGTATTATTCAGGATTATTTGCACAAATATAATTATGTAGTGTTTTGGTTTTTATCCTAAATCAGAAATTACATAGGAAAAGCTTTCCCCTTGGTACATGGGTGTCCTTCTGCTAGCTTTAGTTGAACATCACATTCAGTAAGGTAGAAATAAGCATTACAGACTCTTTAATTATTAAAAAGTTAGTGATCTAGGAAAAATGGCCATGCAAGCAGTTCTTAAATTGTATGTGATTAATTATTATGTATCTAATTATATGTTGGAATTAACTGCTGCAATGTGTGTCGGTGGATATGATTAGGATCCATCATAAACTGTGTGCTGGATGCATGTCCCCAGGTTCATCTGTGTTTTTAGAAATTTAATGCAAGGAATAATCTTTGAGACAAAAAGCTTTGTCCAGGGAGACAGTGGGGAAAGCATTTTTGAATCTGTCTCACTTATAGGTAGTCCTAAGTAGTAGTAGTGAGGCTTAGCCCTTAAGTAATAAAGCACCAGCATTTGGTTCTAAGAAAATCCCAGTTCAAATTCAGGCTGACTTACTGATGGCTAGCTCGTATACTTCTTACTTTGTACTTCATCATTTAATTCAGGGCAAAGGCTAGATAAGGGACATTTCCCCCCCTGCTTCCCCCACTTAATTTAATTGACAAGGAAACATCAGTCTATAACTGGATTTAAGTGCCTTCCCCTCAAACGATTAAAATTTCTTCTGCAATAAGAAAGTGTGTGTTTCTTCATGCCTTCTACCTAGCAGCTCATTGTTTTTGAATGTGTCATATGCCTTTAGGAGATGACAGCCTTAACTTATTAGAGAGTACCAAGAACCCTGGGCATCTATTTGTAATTCTGATCATGAGCTTTTTTCCCAAATCTGGGTAAGGTAGAGGAGGAGGTGACAAACAAAAAAAGCCTAGTGGGGAGACAGCAAGAGGAGGCTCTTACTGGCATGTAGAAATGCTAGGCTTTTTGAAGGAGTCCAGAACTACAAACTTCAAAAGTGTTGTAATCAAGCATATATGGTTGTGGAAATCTGTCCCTCTGCTATGTTGCCAAATTACTGCTGCTTGACTTTTTTTTTTTTCTACCTTCCTTTGGTGTCTTCAAGATTAAGCTAACAGATACAAGTTGTATTCTTTTTTTGGGGAGGGCATAGTGGAATGAGGAAGAAGAGGGCCATTCTCAGTGTTCGTTACATAACATAAAATCTGGATCTGGTTCGGTTTTTTTTGTTTTGTTTTTTTCTTTCTTTCTTGTAGGGTGCATTCTCAGTGCTCAGCAAATTATAACCATTTTTAAAGTGTATCTTTTCACATGTTGTGTTACAGTGCATTAGTGTTAAATCCTTTTTATTCATTCATTCCACAGATGCTTCAAAACCCATCAGAGTTTGCACAATCTGTAAAATCCCTGTTAGAAGCACAAAAGCAATCCATTGAGTCTGGCTCCATAGCTGGTGGGGAACATCTCTGCTTCATGGGAAGTGGCAGGGAAGAAGAAGATATGTACATGAACATGGTGTTAGCACACTTCTTACAGGTACTACTAAATTGCTGTTGATTTTAATAGCTGAAATAAGGTGTGCTTCTGCACATATCTCTGATATTAAGTGACAAAATGTTTCCCTCCTGAAATATTAACTTATTTTACATTACCAAATTGTATTGAATGATCCAAACCCCCCATATTTCCTTACCGTGCTTGCAAAACTGAATTCACAGATGTTTTGCTTCAACCAGGAAAATGTCTTTTCTGTTGCAGAAAAATAAAGAGTATGTAAGCATTGCCAAAGGAGGATTTATGGGTAAGCTTATTAATAATGACCTTTGTATTAATATTGGCTTAAGGAAGCTTGATATTTTAATGCTGTTGATATCTTTATTAGTTTTTGACTAGAAATCAGCTAAATGAATGGCAAATGTCTTATTTGCCAGATTTTAGTTTTGCACAAGCCAGTACTCTGCATTTGCACGTTTGGGGTTAACTGTTGGGCCTTACCCCCACTTCTGAAGAGTGAAAAATTAATACAGGAAGCAGGGAAATTCCCTCTTCCTTCTAATTTACTGTCGCTGGTATTTAGCCTCTGTAGATTGTAAATCCATATGAAGATGCTTGGTAATTATTGTTGTGTTTTCTTAAATCATCAGTTCATAATTCTGCACTTCATGTTGCTTAGTAGATAATTGCTGGAGTCTGCATGGCTCCAAAACAGGAGAGGTTTACAATATGAGCATAGAAGTATTACTAGTCAAGATGTGCAGTGTCAAAATAGCTATCTTTAGGATCAAAGCAGTGACTTATATGTAAAATGTAGATGTGAAATAAAGGTTATGGTAATGGCTTTGTATTACTGAAGGGAAAACCAGGGATGATTATAGTAGTATATGAATCTATTTGTTGCACTGAATCATCTGGACAAACATTTTTACTGAGTAGTCATGGATATACAATACTTTCATCATAAGATTAATTCCAGTGTAGTTCTGAACATTTTTTTTTTAATGGCCTTTTAACAGCCCTCCAGCAGCACTTAGCGGATATCAATGTGGAAGGACCAGAAAATGGATATGGACACTGGATTGCTAGTACCTCAGGCTCAAGAAGTAGCATAAACTCTTCTGTTGACGTAAGTGAATTTCTAGCTCAGGTGGTGTAGTGGGATAGGAGCCCCAGGTTTACTGAATTTTTTCTTCATATCCCTCATTCTGTTCTTTACAATCTATTACTGCAAATCATGATTGTTCTTAGTTGTGTACTTAATTTCAGAATATATTATCTGCTTAGTTAGAGGTGGTCTTAAACACTCTAATCCTCTTGAGAGGAAGGGCCTCTAGAGAAGAGGGTAGTTCTACAAAAGAATATATGTAATGGATAATTCTCTTCTTGGCTTTTATTCACTCTGGGAACAAATTACTATAAAGCTGACATTGGAAAGCTCAAAATTGTTTATTTTCTATAGCTGATATGTTGTATGTAGAATTTGGCTTTTAATTTGTATAAAATTTAGCATGAATAGAGTTTCTTCCTCTCTATATTTGCATACCAGAGTGCTGAGTAGTAAGGCTTAATACTTAATGTTGTAATTAATGTTCTATTGAGTACCAAAAAGTACAAGTTTAATATTTTGTAGTCTGTTTCCATTCTTAACTAACCAGAGATTAAAGAACATGATTTTTTTTTATGATTAATCCTGAGAGGAATTACCTTTACAGGGTGATTCTCCTAACGGTTCAGGTGATGGAAAAGGAGTCAAGTCCTTGGTGAATAAAATGACAGTTGCTTTGAAGACTAAATCTGTGAATGTGAAAGAAAAAGTTATTAGTTTTATTGAAAACACATCTACACCAGTGGACAGGTGGGTTATTTATACCTAATTATGATTAGCAGAGAGTTATGACTGCCCATTTCAGATGGCTATCTTGTAAATATCAAGACTATACTGATTAGAAAAAAGGAAAAGATATCTTTTGTTTTCAGTTTTTACATCCCCCCCCCCTCACTATTTTATCACAATATAGTAAGCCTACTGTGTTGGCTCAGTATTGCAAAGCCAATGTAAGCAGATTTTTCTCTTGACTGTATCCATTTCAGTGTTTATCCACAGGCTGTCACTGCGTCATTAATTTGACTTTGCCTTATAATGTGTCTGTACAGCATTCAATCTAGAAGTCAAGAATCATTTCTGTTTTATTTCAGCTCTTCCCATCCTAATTCTAATGGAATGGGTGAATGACACACACACATGCACACACACACAAAAAAAGAACCTGTTCAGAATCCTTAACTAGTAGGGAATTTATCAAACTGAATTTAAAATTTTCAAAAATCTTCAATTTCAAGTCCTAATATAAAGTCTGTCTTTAAACCCAGAATTACTTCTAGCTCATTTTTTATATCTGCAACTAGAGGTAGGAGTGAGAATCTGAGCACTTGTTAAAAGACATGTTCAAAGTTGGAAATCTCCATTCTAAATACTTATCTTAAATAGACAAAAGAATAACAGCTATAATCTGTCAAAGTTTTAAGCAATAGCGTATTTTGGAGTTGTTCTTCAAAGAATGCAGGCTTTGGAGTTGTGTCGCTAAGACGTTGGTACTGCAGAATCTATCGAGGTAGTGTTTGTTTGATAATGGGATTTGGAATATGTGCCAAATGAACAGTAGTTCTCGAGCAGTATTGCACTAATCAAAAGGTACAGACTGTCACTTACAGATTATCGTTGCTTGCCTTTTTTGTTGGAAAATTATTTTTTTTAATATCACAATTAGAGGCAAAAGTTTCTTAAATAGCATTTGGTAGTAATACTTGTGCTAAGAATTCAAATTCAAGATAACATAAAAATGCATATTTTGATAGAATATCTACAACTATTTCTCTGCCTTATGGCTAACTATTGTAAAGCATTGCCTTTATTTATAAGCATCCTCCCTGGAGAAGATACTTTAATACAAATGCTCTGTATCAGCATTGTTTTCTTTTATGTAGATTTTTCCTTTAAACTTTTTTTTTTGTAATTATTTTGTTCTGTCCTCTGCCCAATGTGCTATAGAATACCTTTCAATATTCCCTGGCCAGACAGAGCAAGCCTGGAGCGGTAAGCTTGATAACTAAAGCAGTCTGACTAAAACCTCCTTTGTCGTATTTAGCATGGCATTGCAATATTTATAAGCATTGGTTACACTGACAAAATTGCTCAAATATTTTTACATCAGTTTAGGTTTTTAAAATCTATTAAAGCTATTGATTTATAAAAGTACTGGTCTGGGAACTAGAGGAAGAAAAAGAATGGATTTGCAGTGCTTTCTTCTTTTCTTGGTTCTACTTTTTTTTTCCTGTTTTCTTTACTATTGCTTTCTATGGAACTTTTTTTTTTACTTGTTATTTGCATTTTATTTGCATTTTGATTTACATTTTATTGTGCTACTTGTACTACTGAAAGAAGCCAAAAACAATTATTGAACAGATTTTGGCTTAAGGGATATAGGGCTTTAACAGGAGAGACTACGACTACAAAACAGGACTTGTTACAAGCTGTTCATGAAGTATCCTCAGAGTTTACAGGTAGTCTGACACTGCTAGGCTGTAGCAGGTAGCCATGCAGGCTTCAGCTCTCCTTCATCTTGTTCACCTAACTACTGCATTTCACACAAATGTGGGATCTACTCCCATTTGCCTCAGAATTATTGCCTCACAGTTATTTCAGAAATAAAGAAATGTGCCTCTGAGTGTATATAAAATTACTTGTGATAAATGAAGGACTTCCACTACCTTGCAGCCCATGCATGATCACTTGGGAACTTCACTTAAAATTTAGGCACTTTTCATTACAGCTTTTGACCCTTATCAACTGAAAAGCATGAAGGTTGGTGCTGGCAGAATTAATGCAGATTCAAAATGCTGTTTGGGTTTTCAGAATTTTGGTCCAGTTCCTCTGTCAAGTAGTTTGCACATACTTTGAGATAGGATTTGTCCATAAGTATTACAGAAGTGCTGTTGTGTGTGCAAAAATAACAGTAATATTAACTGATACGCTTTTGAAAAGTAGAAATATCTCAACAGCACTATGTATATTTTGTTACTTTAAAAATCCTAAAGTTCATGGGGATTTTTCCCTTCTGTTTGTTGACTGATTACTAGAATGCAGTAAGAAAGTGTAAAATTCCCAGTTAAAACACTTTGTGCCTATGTTCAGTTACTGAAGGACACTTGAATCTGTATTTGTAACCATTTTGATATATTGAGATTGTGCCTGTTCTTTTTTTTTTCTTTTTTTTACTTGCTGCTTTCACTCAGATTGGTTATCTTCTTCCATTAGGAAGTTGCATTAAGTTACTATGCTCAGACTATGGATCATTAGACTATTCTTCTCTTAAAATTGCAGTTCCAAAAACCCTGGAATGACATTCTTTTCCCATCCATTCATCAGATCCACTTTGTGTTTATTACCAATAAATTTCATTTTGCAGGTTTACCACTGAACAGAGTTGCATTAAATTAATAATTTAATGATGGCCTTCCATGCAAACAGGTTAAGAGAGATTCATTTCTAGTTTAAGATGTTCAGAGTTTTTTATAAAGTGACTTCTTTCTTTCTCTTGTCTTGACTAACTTTGCTCTGTAAATTGCCAGTAAGTTCTTCACTTAAATCCTGTCTGTGTTTCAATTCAACCCTGTTTAGACATGCATCTTCTTACTAAATTGGTTATGGTTGTGTTTTTTAACCCTTAGTTTCCTAGAAAAAGTCTGTATTTATGCGAATCTACATATAGAAGCACTGCCCTCCTGAATTGTCAGTGTCATTGATGCTTATTGTCTTAAGCACTAATAAGCATGGTTTTGTATGTGTATTTTTTGTATTTTGTAGAATGCATTTCTGTTTTTTTCCTATTTAACAATTCCTTGTTCTATCTATACTAGTGAATTTTAGCCATAGAAAATGTAGGATCCTTTTTTAACTTTCCAATGTGCTTTCAGTTATACAGGAGTATTAGCATTTCTTTATATATTACTAAAGAAGAAGCTTCTCAGTTTTGAGACTTGGTTCTACAGTAGCACATAAAACTGGAGTATGTGAACATGCTTAAAACAGGAAGTGGGGCCTACAGTTTATAGGAAATACAAATACAGATTTTAGGGAGAAAAAAAGGTTATAGAAAATTGAAATGGGGAGAGGGTGACAGATGGGCTTTTTTTTTTCTTTTTTCTTTTTTTTCTTTCTTTCTTCACAATTACATGTTGCCAGCTCTGAAGGCTACAATCATGAACTCTCTGTTTTGGGGGGGGAGCAATTACTTTGTGGGTTTTTGAACCTTTAGATTTTCTCGTTTTTTCCCAGCTATTTCTCTGCAGTTGAGGACCGGAAGCTTTAACATGACAGCTGTGACTATTTAATCTCAGTGCTCTGAGCTGGAGTATTAAAATATTACAAGAGTTGGCAACTGTTACTGTCAAACACTGAAACTCAAAATCATATTTGTATGTGTCATTTAACATGATTTGTAGAAGCAGATTTAAATCCAATTTTTTCAGTCAAAATCTGTGCAAATCTGGGATTCCCAGTAGGGATTGTTTGACCAAGATTACAGGATTGGGCTGCAGTAGTGACTAGGAAGTCAGAGTTCACACTACAGTGCATGGTTAATAATACCACTGTGAAATGCTTAAGGTATTTTGTTACCTTTTTGATAAAACCGCTCTCAGGAATCACCCATTTGCCAGAAAAAAAAGAACTTCCAGATATGTTAGTTAGTATTCTCCAACTTTTCCTCCACCCAAACTTGGCATCTTTGCAAAGCTGCCCTGGCTGTCCAAGAAATATTTCAGACAGAGCTCAGACTTTTGCAATAGAAATTTCATAGCATCTCTTCAGATTTCAGGTCTCTAACATATTTTGCAGCTTGAGAAGGTGACCAGAAGTTGTATTTAAAACAAAGTAGTATTGCTTTTCAGTTTATTTGTTACAGTATTGAGCCTTGCCAAGTAATTGTGAAATACTTGATTTCACTAACCCAGTTGCTTGATGGGTCAGTCCCAGCTTCCTTGCAGGCAGCTTTATGAAATTCTCGTGTCCTTTTCAGTTGCACAGATGTTTATGTTCTGCTAATACATGTTGTTATAGGAATTATACCATCAGTCTGAAAGTTACTTTTCTTCTTTCCTCCCATCCCCTGTCTTCTCCTGCCCCTTCCATTGCCTGCAGACATGTCAGCAGCAGTGACAGGGTAGGAAAGCCCTACCGTGGTGTGAAACCAGTATTCAGCATTGGAGATGAAGAAGAATATGATACTGGTACAGTAGGAGACTTTCCTCTTACCTAGATTAACTCATTTAGACAAATTCATTAAGTTTGGCTAAATCATGAGTGCGCTTATGTTGTTTGCATCTTTGTCATGTAAGATGGCATTTTTATAACTGTTACTATTAATCATGTTTGTTACTGTGGTGCCTGAGGACTAATGAAAAAAGAAACTCACTGTTCAAATACACGGTAGCAAACTAAAAAAAAAAAAAAAAGATTTTGTGGTAGACCCAAACAGGAACAAATGGAATCAGATGATCTAGTGGATTCTTTGTGTTCACTCAGTATTTCTCTAGTAAAGATCTGTTTTTTCTACACTGATCTTATTGTACCCTTACTATTCAAAACAGTAAGCAAAATGTAAGGGACCTATTTTAACTGGTAGATCCCCGGTTGAATCTGTAGGGTTGGCAGTTTGCATAACTATCTGCATTTTAAGAGTACAGTTGGGAGCTAGACTTACAAAGATGACTAATGTGTGCACTCCTCTCCAGTGTTCTGGACTGTGCTTCTTAGCATCAAATCTATCAAGAATTGATTCATCTCTTGATATGCCTGTAGGATGTCATAGAAAATGAGTGCAATACTTATTTATTTGATCTAGTTGAAAAATTACAGGCAAAACTTGGACACCACAGTTTTCACAAAGACTTTTTTCTGAGACTTGATGAAGACCTAATATTGTTCTGTTGTGCTTCTGTTCTGGTAGCACTAGCTCCCTCCCAGCCATCTTTTCATAAGTAACCTTTCTTCTGTGACCAAAAGACACATTCAGCTTCCAGATGAGAAACATGTAACTAGACTAGAAATCTTAAATCTGGAAAAGAAATAACTTATGAAGATTACTGACAAAGGTTTATAAAATCTGAATTGGTTTAAATAAGGTTGATGAGAAACGATTGATCACTGTCTGTCTACTGTAAGAATTAGGAAGAAGCAAATGAAACTAGCAAGTAGAAGCTTCAAAACTAAGAAGCTACTTCTCCAAATGCACATAATTGTTTGCACAGTTGTTTGCCACAAAATATTATGAATACTAAAAGGTCTATATAGTTTCAGAAAACCAGGTCCTTAAAGAGGAATTGTCTAAAACATTTTTTTCAGTAATGGTTGTTTGCTAATTTCTAATTATATTTGTTTTTAAAAGCAGTATTACTCTCATTAAATAAGAAAAATAACTGCAGTGATTTGTATAAACAAAACCAACATGCATGAAATGAAATATATGATATTTTAGTAAAGAAAAATGCAAAAAGTGAAGCTGTTTTCATATAATTAGCTTTTGTGAAGTTTTAGTAGGGCTTTCTGTAGTTAAATGGGATGGGTTTTGTTCCATTCTATCCAATTTTATAGTATATTTTCAGTGAGTACCTTTTCAAATGTGTGGTTATAATTCTGAATTGCTTTGAAATAAAAGCTTTGATAAAGTGTAGAAAAATAGCTTTGAAAAAGAGACTTAAGAGTTGTCACTGGAAGTTAATTCTGGGGGCAAATTCTATGGATTTAATATAATTCATCATTTTAAATCAAGTGCTTAAATTCTTCTAATTTAGTGCTCACAATACTATGTGAAAGTAACCTTGCACCATATTTAGATACAAAAACAGTATTTTGCAACTAAGTGATAACACTTTTAAAAGTTCCAGGTTTTTCACAGAGGTCTGTACTGCAAGTTTTGGTTTTAAAAATATTTTTGAATGTCCTAGAAAAGGAGGTGAACCCTGAGGTAACAACTTTTGCTAATGATCCAAAGTAATTCAAGGTAGTAAGGACAAGGACAGACTGAAGAATTGCAGAAGTACTTGTAAGTCTGCGTGACTGGGCAGTAAAATGGCAGATGAAATTTGCTATAGATTAATGTAAAGTGAGACAGATGGAGACCATTATGTCACTGTATAAACCTATGGTTCACCCACATGTTGAATATTGTGTCTTGGCCCCTATCTCAGAAAGGGTGTGTTAGAACAGGAAAATGTTCAGAGAGGGATAACAAGGGTGAGCAAAGGCACGAAACGGCTTTCATAAGGGGAATAACTGAATAAGTTAGGACTTTGTCCTGTGAAACAGACAATTTAGGGGAGTATATGGTAAGTGGCCCACAAAATCATGCCTGGTAAGTGGCCTGGAGAAGGGTAGATAGGGCTCAGCTGATGATATTTTCTCTCATACAAGAAACTAGCAGGTATCAAATGAAGTTCGCAATCTCAAAACAAACAAAAAGAGGTCTTCCTGGAATGTACTTGACAACAACACCTTGCCAAAAGGTGTTGGTGTTGTAAGATGCAAAAAGTTTGAGTTCAATGAAAGGCTGGACAAGTACAGGCAGAAGACATTTATCAAAGTTTAGTGAATGGGCAAATAGCACAAGCTCAAAAAATCCCTGAGCTGAAAATAATTGTATTCTGAGAGAGAATTAATAGAGAAATATCAAGTATACGTGCTTTGTTCTTTCTTCCCTTTAAGCATCTTTTTATGGACACCACTGGATATAGGACATGGAGTGAGATGGACCCTGGGTTTGAACCCAGATAGCTATTATTGTTTTAAGAGAGTTGAAAAGGTGTCTGACATCATGTGAAAATCTTTTTTTTTTTTTTCCTTTGACCACCTTCCCATTCAAAACAGATGAAATTGATAGCTCCTCAATGTCAGATGATGATCGAAAAGAGGTTGTCAACATCCAAACATGGATAAATAAACCTGATGTGAAGTATAACTTCCCTTGTAATGAAGTAAAAGAAAACGGACACATGTTTCCCAGGTACTGGAATCAGTATTAAACTTTGTGAAAATGTCTGTCTGTGTACATATTTTTATTTTTTTTAATTATTGGACTGTTAAATTATTTCTTTATATTAAACTGGAAAATGAAGATGCAAGACAATCTAGAACAAAATATTACTCACTATAATATTTCTTATATTTGTAGTGCTATAGAATGTCAATTACATAAAAAATGTAATATAAAATTTTGCTTTGTTTAAAAAAAAAAGTCTCAATATGCATAGGCTTATTTTCAGGAACAGGTGGCCCTAAGTGTAGCATGATGCCGTGCTTGAACATCTGAAATGTTTTGTAGACTTTTAAGTATAAGACTGCTTCTTGGACTTAAACTTTTTTATCTAGCTCATACTGTAGCATATCCATAGAATTTAGCTTTCTAAATAGCTGATATTTAGTTAATTAGCAAATTTAATTTGTATCTTTCTCTCCCTTCAAGTCATCTCCTTGTAACTGCAACCCATATGTACTGTTTGAGGGAAATTCCATCGCGAAAGGGATTGGCTTACATACAGTCTCGCCAAGCACTCAACTCTGTAGTCAAAATCACATCTAAGAAGAAACACCCAGAACTGATCACCTTTAAATATGGAAATAGCAATACTTCAGGCATAGAAATTTTGGCAGTTGAAAGGTAAGCGATGCCTGTAGCACTGATATAAAGAGTAATGATACACAGAATGCTGTCAGCTGGAAATCAGAGGCATGCTGTGCTTCCCAGAACTGGGTTTGAAAGTAAGCTTTTGTGCAGGAGCAGTTACCCTAATGTGAAAGAGATCTGTCAGCACCGTGAGGAGAGTTACAACACCCAGCAGGGAGTGGTCTCCAGGGTCTGCAACCACAGTTGCTGGGAATGGGGTGTGTGCAAGTGTTTGCCTTTTGTAGTATGTCTTAAATGACAACCATATGGGCAACTACTTGCAGCCTAAAGTCTAAATCTGCGAAGTCTGGGGTTTAAGAGAGAGTTCTGTCTTCTGTAGCTTCTGTTGAGTCATCTAACTCTTCCCATGCCTTGTATAAGGAGTCCAGCAGCCTAACCTCAAACTCTGGACACCAGTCCAGGAACCTGATTCCTGAAAGTTATGTATTACCATGCTCAGCAGGGGAGTGGCTAAGATTGGGAGCAGGGGGGGAAACTGGGTGTTTGGGGGTTTCTCATTGGTGTGGTCTGTTGTCAGCAGTGTTTTAACAAAGTTGCCAGCATACTTGGTTTCCTTCTCATCCTTTTCCTCGTCCTTGTGGAGAACTGTGTGCAGTGGATGCTCTATTTTCACAAGTGGGAGATAAGTTTCCTAGTTCACTAGGGAATTTATTCTATTCCTGTTGGCTGAGCAGAATGAAATGAGTTTGGTAGAAGGTCAGACACCACAGCTAAATAAAAGGGGGGCTGCCATGCATCAGTAAAGCAGTGCTAACATCTGGAGAGATCTTGAACTGTGTTCTGTACCTTTGTCAGTTCATGAAGATCATCTTGTTTCCAGGATAGCCTGAGAAGTATTCCTCACCAGTGCTAAGTTCACATAGAGAAAATGTTCCATAGTATAAATTAGAAATAAATCTTATTTCCACAGTAGGTTTTGCTTTTAGTAGCTTCCCCTTCTCTTTCCACTTTAGACTTCCCTGGAGGAAAAATCAAGACAAGAATTGTGGAGTCTATACACACAGTTTTATAGTAAATTAATGATTTTTTTTTTTCATTTTTTAAGGTATTTGATTCCAAATGCAGGTGATGCTACCAAAGCCATAAAACAACAGATCATGAAAGTATTGGATGCCTTGGAGAGTTAATAACTAAAGACTTTGCAGAGAACGGTTTGTAAAGAAGAAGCAACCAAGATACTGTATATGGACACAGACTGACAGCTTCCCAACTGAAAACTAACTTAAGAGAATTTTTGTGTTTGCTGAGTAGCTGCAGCTGCCTGAGTAGCAGACTTAAGATAGAGTAAATTATTATCAATTTCTGAGCAGTTTTTAAAATTTTCTTTTTGATTAATATTTTCTGGTTTTGCAGAAATGTTTATTATAAAGGTCAGTTTGTTTCATTTTTAAAGAAGCTTTAATGTGAGTGGTCTGCATCTTTGTAAGAGAGGATGCAGAATGTAGTTGGGTTCATATGACTGTGTTAAAGGAAAGCAGCAGTGTCAGGTATGGAGAAACAGTTGAAAACAGAGCTGTCTTAAATGATCTGGACATCTGGTAGTAAAATGTCTCCATAGCCTACAGTCTCTAAATTTTGATTTTGCCTACTGGCTAGTATCAAGGACTGATTAAAAACACTCCAGTTTGTAAGCAGAGCAGATAAAATCTTAGAAATACTGCTTTCTTCTCATGAAAAATGATTGGAATCTGGTTAAGTGCATCTTGAACTCCAGACGAATGAGAGAATGCAAAGAATACTGTGGAATTAACTTTTTAAAATGTTCTAGTAGGTTAAATAATTGGAATTGGTAAATAAGTGCATTTTTAATTACCAACCGGAATTATACACAATAATAAACTTACTACAGGGTTGCAGTTTTGTAATTATGCAAAATTTTACATTTCATAGGTTGAGACAGTTTCTCATGTAGAAGTGAGTGTATGCATTGAAATGGGAGTTTATGCTTCATGACAGAATATGACAGTTGAAAACAAGTTATCTGGCTCCTCAGAAGTGAAATGTCTAAGATTTTAAAAAAACTTCAGCACAGAGTTTGTACTACTGAAGGTGTTGTTTTGCAAGAAAATTAATGCTTGCAGTGATTCAAGTGCTGTTTGCCTGCGATAAATGTATTCATTACCTGTTGCCTTTATCAATTCAATCATACGTTTATATTCTTTTAACTAACATCGTCTTCTAAATAAGGTAATGTTTGAGAACTGGCAGCTATGTTATTCTATATCTGCAGCTTTGCATTTGATCCAAGAATGGTTCTCGTGCTAGCAAGCCTGGTCCAAGAATGCCTCTGCGTATACTGAGGTGGAAATTATCAAAAATTGTGGAATAATGATAACTGGGATTAGCTGTCCTGCGTGGAGTCTTCTGAGTATTTGAGTCAAAACCCATGAATTGGTACAACCTCAGGAGATAAAATAAATGAAACTGACCTTTATAAAAACCAGCTATTCTAAGTTATTTTAGTAGGAATCAAGCTGAGGCACCTTAATTCTGGAATTAATTCCTTTTTTTTTTTTTTTTCCCCCTCCCCTCTCTCTCCTTTCTTAGTATCTGAGTAAACACCAATAGAACTTGAACTGTTAAAGATATTTGCATGAAATTGCACCTGGGCCAATGCTCATGTATTTATAGATTTCCCTTGCAGCTGTTGTATTACTTTTTCCTCTTTCTACACCCTTCTGAAAATCTCCTGAAGAGTCTCTGACCCTGTGCCTACTTCAGCAATGAGATTTTTTTCATGTAAAGATGTTTGTGTTACTGTTTATAAACTACAGTTGTAAATAAACCAGTACAATTTGAACATAACTTGTTCTTACCGAAAGCATTTAATTGTATATTGTGTGACTTCTGTGAATCTAATAACAGTTTTTCCTAAAGATATTTTTTAAATGGAAGTGAATTTGATATTTGGAGTGAGAGAAGTTGATTATGGATCATAGGAAACTACTGTCAGTGACACCTTATGTAAGTATATAGCTCACTTAATGCTCAATAAAATTAGTCTAAATTTTTGGATGAACCAGAGTCAACGTTCATAGCAATGTCAAAATGAGTTAACAAATGGTCAAATCATACAGAAGGTTTCTGTATTAATTCCAGACTTCTCGGCATCATAGTTTTATACTATGAAAATGTTGAGATAATGATGTAACACATTTCTGCTGTCATTAATGTGAGGAAAAACACATTTCTGCAAATGTGACTGGGGGGGAATTGAGATGTCTAGTTATTTAATGGGTAGATGAAGTGTTTGTAATATCTTGAAGAATCAAATTACTTGTGGTGAAAAATACTCTTAGTTGTTAAACAATAAGGTGTATTTGGATATTAAATAAGGAAAGTGGGTAATGTGTATGCTTCTCTATGAGGTCAACGAATAGAGACCTTTTAGCTCTACAGAAACTAAAACTAAAGCTACAGCAACTCTGTTGTTTTAAACTCTTCTGTGTAGAAATGTGTAAGACAAAATACTAAGAGGGTGGTTACTTATAATTTTTAAGGTAATATGCAAGTTGTCAACAGATTCCTTATGACACAAAGCTCAGTCCAAACTATAAATAATTTTCTTTTATCTCTATCCACAATTTGGAGGCTATTTTTTGCCTCATAGTATACATCTGTAGTTAGTACGTTACTTACAAAACTCATGTTGCTAAACAGAAATTCAATTATAGTACTGAAACGGCAGCTTCTGAAAAGCAAAACCAAGTATTCAGTATGCAACCTCCCATCTCTTTCATCTTCAGGAATTTTAAAAATTATTTGCCAGAGGTTTGCAAGCTCCTGTTTTATTTTGCAGCGTACCGCTGTGTGTTGAATATAAGATGACAGCTGCTATTGTTGCTGGGTCTTTTAATTCTTTATTTAACTCTCTTTTAGTGATGGAAATGAGATCTGTAGTAGGAAGGAAAACACTCTTCTCACAGTAAGTTTTCCTGATAGTTAGAGGCTCTCATATGTGTTTTATAACCAAGGTCAGTGTTTCCATGCTCCCTTATGCCTTTTTATCTCACAAATTTCTATTAGATTCTGATCCATGTGAGAATTTGTGCAAAACTTTACATACATTATCCACCAAAAATACTCTCAGACTGGGGAGTTGCAACTTTTAATTGCACTGGCTTCTCTAGCTTAACTAAAGAATAATTGCTGCTCTTTCAGTTCAGCTCCAGTTAGGACTTGCCAGTGGGTCTTAACCATGTTTACAGCTTTTCCTGCCGACTGCTTTAGTTGTAGCTTGAAAGCTGTTGACTCCGTCAAGTAGCCACTGTTTTGAAGTAAGAGTAGTCTACTGAATCGCTGAGAAGTTTCCCCTTTGTGGGGAGGAAGGAATGATAGCATGCTAACTTGTTCTTTTGGGGCATATTTAATGTTTTCGGATATTATTGTTTGGAAACTTGAAAAATTGACTGTTCATTTTCTTTCTTTCTTTCTTTCTTTCTTTCTTTCTTTCTTTCTTTCTTTGTGCTGTGCCCCAAATCCTATCTGAACTCAGGAGACAGCTGTTCTTTGTGCCTGGAACCCTGCCAAGTGTGCTATTAAAAAAATATACATATATTTTCATATATGCTGCTTCTACTACCATGGGCGCAGGTAAAAGGGAAGGCAGGTGTTCCCTTCACTGCTCCAGGGGCAGTATTGTATTCAATCAAATTGAATAGTTGTTTTGTCAAGGGGAAGTTTATAGCGGTAGCATGTAGGTTGGTGCATTTTATTCACTTCCCATCCTTTATCTTGGCTCCTCATGTGTTTCCTCATCAGCCCAAAATGTGTGAGAGAGTGCTCATGCTGGGTTACACGCTTTGCTTTCTCCTTGCCCTGTCTGCTGTCACGTGCTTTGAACTTGCAGAGGTACTTTCGCATGGGAAATACTGTGTGGGGGGTACCAGCATCTAAACAGCATGAATCTGTAATAATACAAATGTGCTTTTAGAAAGCCCAAGAACATAGAGATGTGAGGATGCAACATTCTGGCTTGAGTCAAGGGGAGTGCTTGATAATAAAAACAACTTGGCAGATAGCGTATCAGTGTCTACCTTGTAAAAGAAGATGGAATGTGCCAGTGTTTCAAGTGAACAGGTTACCTGTAAACTGGTAGAGATCTCTTGGGACCAGTCCTTAACAATTGCTAAGGGTTGCACAGAGCTGGGAGAACAGGGAGTTGCTTCGTAACCCTGTAGAGCACGGACGGGTCTAAATTCACAGCTGCTTTTTTGTGAAGTGCTGAGAGGGCCCGGGAGGAGCACACCCAGGTCCTTGTCATCCCTGAGGTTACCCGCAGGGAGATGTTCAGCAGTGACTTTGGGCTTGAGGTATTTCCATCCCCTGGGATACCTCTTTATTCCTACTCTCAATGCCAAGTGTGCTGCTCCTGAAGGTGTGAGCAAAACCGCTTGTGGGAAGTGCTGTGAAATTAAATCAGGAAAGTAGCTAGACTTTAAAGCAAGATGTGAGTCTTATTTTAAGCAAGATCACTTGTGATAGCTTAACATTTTTTTTAATATTCCAAAAAAAGAAAAAAGATACAGCAGGTGGACCTCCCTTTGCTTAAAGAGAGCAAATGTTTGTAATTCGAGAAAATGAGAGCACAAACTTTAACAGGCCGAGCATATCAAGATGCATAGGGAAAGGCAACTGTCGCGATCGGCCCGATGCTGTCGGGGGCGGAGGGAGGGGCACAGCGCAAGGGCCAGGCCGCGCGGCCCGGCGGAAGCCGCTCCTTCTCTCCGGTTCGCTGCGGCCGGCGGTGAGACTATATTTCCCAGCAGCTCGCGGGCGGGGCGGGCTGGCGCGCCTGCGCGCGGCGGGCCGCCCGGCTCTATAAGCGGGAGGCGGTCGGTGAAGCGGGGATGCAGCCGGCGCGCGGAGCCATGGCCAGTGAGTGGCGCGGGGCGCGCGGGCGCGGAGTGGCCGTTACTCCCCTCACGCACNGGTCCCGGCCCTTGGGGGACGGCGTGAGCGGGGCCCGGCCCCTCCGGCGGGGCTTTGGCCCCCGCCCCGGCGACAGCCCGTGAGAGGGGGCGCTGAGCGGCGCCGGTCCCCCGGCGGAGCCCCAGGCAGCGCGGAGGGGCCGCCGCGGGCCGCCCCCGCGCCGTTACCTGCCCTGCGCGGACGCAGCCGGGGGCTGCTGCAGGGGCGGCTTGGGGAGCATCTCCCCGCAGCGCCCTAACGGGCAGCGTGCCCGGATCTCAGCAAATCAGACTTGTTAAACTTCTGATGTTTTCCAGGGAAAAAAACGTGCTTCACAGTAGTACAAAAATGAAGTAACGTTTTACTCCGACGTACTCTTAACCTCGTTGTGGTTTATGTTGCTGTAGATTTGTCCTGAGGACTGTTTTTTAAAGAAGCTCTTGGAGAAGCTCAGGCCCGAAGAAGAGATCTTGTGTCTCTACTGCCCTTTTACCCATTTCTCTGTGCTTCTGTTAATCTTCCACCTCAGCCTTTTAACACTAGACTTTAACTGTAGTGACGGAGCTTTAATTTTGCCCTTTCTACAAACTATAAGCCCAAGGCACAGGGAGATTAAGATGAATGATTTCCTGAGGTTTCTCACATTGGCATTTAAATGGTGTTCCCTCGCTGTGGGAGGGAAGTTGGTTAAAATTTTATCTAGTAGATGCTCTTTTGCTTTTCTGCAAAGTGAGTTTATGCTGAAGTGTACATCTTTAAGAGTCTGATTTCTCTGAGCAAAAATGCATCCCTCAAATTATCAAAGGAAAAGATTTAGACAAACTACTACTACAGCTATCTAAATGGGATAGAAAGCTCACTACACTTGCATCTGTTTGTTTGAGATGATTGTAATCTCAGTAAAACTTTGTTTACTCACTAAGCCAAATATTCAGACAGTCTTTCATGTGAGTAGTGACAAAATCACAAATTGATTATTTGCCTCACTTTAAAAAATCAGCTCCTTAGCTACTGAACTGAAGTATGGAGGAAGAACATTGCTTGACCGTTCCTGATCCAATCTCGTCTTCCTCGAGATCAGCTCTTGCTGCTTCCCTGACCATAGGAGCTATGCTTCTCACTGCTTTATCCCATAGTTGCCTTTGTATGACAGGGGAGTTTTCAGAAGAGAGATACTTTAAACCATATCTTTCTTTACGAAGGCACAACACTTTTGTTTAAAAGCAGACAGTTCTACCTGATGAGAAAGTGTTTTTCTGAAGCCCAAGGTGCTAGGATATTCATGGAAAGTAGTCTCAGGGGTGTCCACAAAACCTGATTTGATCTCTCTGGGTCTTGTAATTCAAAGGCTCCTGCAAATGTAAATCCTGTTTAGTTGCAATAGAGACAGTGTTGATAATACTTGCATCTTTCCCTTGTCTAGAAACTGAATTGTAAAGAAATCATCAATAAATAAAGTTGTTACCTCTATTGTTTGATGGCTCCTCATATCCATTTCCTGGGCCTGGTGTGACATTTGACAAATAAAAGCAAACCCTTCCCTTATCTGGGTGCTTTGGGGATTATCCCAATCTTTTAGTTTGCTAGCAGCATTTTATGAGATGCAAGGCTCATGAGGTGGTGGGCACAACCAAGAGATACACTAACAAAACATGTAGTGAGTTGGGAAGAAAGCAGGTTTAGATTGCTAGGGTTTTCCCTGTCCTGCTTACGTTTACACGGAATCTTACATGAGAGCTTGGGTTGGATACTTCCTAGGCTAAGCAGGATCTACCCTGTTACTAGCACGTGAACCCTGTGATCTTTGAGCTGAGCCAAGTGATGATGTGTATGGTTCCCATGTGGCAAGCCTAGGTTTGAATGTTTCCCCATGTTCAGAGGCTGTTTCCAGAGTCATATACTGACTGAATAATGAGTTGGAAGTGGTAGATATATGCAAGATATATGTAGATGTAGGCAAATTTATTTTGTTTAACACCTACTAATGAATTCAAAATTTGAAGTGGTTTACCTGGGGGATTTCACTGGCTAATTGTTTCATTTCTGTCATTAGATTTCCGCCTGGCACTCATTCAGCTTCAGGTATCTGCTGTCAAATCAGATAACCTGCAACGAGCCTGTGGACTGGTAAAAGAAGCATCGGCAAAAGGAGCAAAAGTTGTGGCTCTACCTGTGAGTAAAGATCTTAAACTTAAAAATCCTATACCTCAAACCCCTGGGAAACCTCTTTTTCCAGTGTTAATCATGAGTTTATATTCCCATTTCTCTCTGTGTATGCTTGGATACTGTAAGAGGCTCCAAAACAGAAAAAAACAGGAATGAATGTGCCTTGTTATATCTAGTGGCATGCAGCAAGGAGACTTAATTGGCTGGAGCTAGCAGGTTGTCTTTTTTTGTGGGACAAGATTCTGATAAGTTTGTGCTGGTTTAAATCCCAGGCAATTCCATCAGCCCTGACTGATTTGTTCTGAATTGCAAAAGTGAGACTGTGGTCTGAATCTTTGCAGAAGCCTTCTGTGCTGGAATTTAGGAAAAGATGATTTTTCAGCAAAAGAATGTCAATGTCAAAATGAAAGAAAACAGGCATCCAGTGTCTCTCTTTACCACAACCCTTTCAGATTAGGCAGCACATGAGAAACAAAACGGACTTTCAGACATTTCCAGTAGGTTGTTTGTGGCTGAATTATCATCAAAATGCCTTTCTTGTATGACATCCTTCTGTAGGGACATGGTCTGCACTTAAAATTGCTGACCAATTCTGATCTACCTTTTGGACTTCACCCATGATTGCCTTGCTGAATTTTCACGCAGATGAATGTGTTGGCAGTGAGGTGGCCTTTCCAGTGCAGCTGGGAGCTTTTCCTTTCTTTCTGAGGGGACGTTTGTTACCCCTGTGCCCTGCAGCATCTGACTCAGGAGTGCAAAGTTCATTACTGGGTGAACTTTAGGTGTGAATGTTTTACACAAAGAATATTCTCCATCCTGCTGTCACAGGCCAAGTATTAAGCAAACTTCCCTGCTGCTTTGTACCAGCACAGCTCTGGTATTGCACATATGACCTTTGATTATCCTGTCTGGGCCTCCTACACTGAGATTATCTATTATTTGCTAGTTTTGTCACGTGTGCAAATGTTGATGTTTCTGGCCCTATTTAGTAGAGGTATTCATCTTGCTAATGATACTTTATGCTTATAAAGTAAGTCCTCTCAAACAGGCTTAGGGTCTTTCACAGGCTTTGGGAACGTAAACTTTTTATTGCTTCTAGGAGGCAGGCATGAAATATTTTCTTCTCTCCACTTATTTTTTTTAAAGTCACCCTTCACAGAGACTTGCACTGAGCGTATAGTGCAGAGGCATGTGGCAGTTTTCCTGTGACATGCGGCCCTTGTTGTGTTAATTTTTTTTTTCACTTCTGAACCTGGAGATGTGTTGGACAAAAATGATTTGTAATATTTATAGATTAAGAAATAACAACAGAACCTGTTTGAATCTAGAAACAAATTGAAAGAATTCAAAGATGTATCCCTGCATTCTTCCCACTTTGGAGAGCACAGGACTAGGAGATCTGTACAGGCAGTGTGCAGTCATGTTCCAGTGTTATCTTGCAGTACAGCCCTGTGGTTTTGCTGCCAGCCACACTGCTGTTGCAGGTGGCAAGAAGAAGGTGAAGGCAGCTGGCACTGATTTCATTTTCCTGAAGTGCACTCCAGCTTTCAAAAGCCCGACAAACTCATTTGACAGTCTGCAGAGACCTCCTCTCTCGATCTTCCATCCACAAATTCTGCCATAAATTAGCTGGTGCCTAACAGCTGTTTGTGCAAGTGTTTGTGCATGTGGTGAAAACTCATCCAGTTTTGGTTCAGATCTTCTAGTTCAGAAGAATCTACTGTAGTTTTTAAGATGTTTGCTTGGACAGTTACGGCATAAATGTTTATTGTACTACTCCCAGATAGATTGATTTTTTTGTTTGTTTGTTTGTTTCCTAGTAAAAATTTCCAGTGAGCTGAAGTAACAACCAAGGCACATGCTTGGGCAGGGAATCAGTTGTCTAAGAGTAGGTGCTCAGTGCTATCTGATAGCCTATCATCTGTGGCCTCCAGCTGTATTCCTTTAGGGGAGAAATAGCGGTGGGGGTGGGGGTTTCTCACGCCCATACAGGGCTGGCAAATGTAATGCAGAGTGAGTTCTAGGTATCTTGGGCCTCTCAAATACCACTGGCCACCTAGTTTAGGCATCTAAACCACTCTGTTAATCTTACTGTCTAAAGATTACACGCCTCATTCTGAGGATAGCAAATCTTTAACTAGAGACTGAGACAGAAGAGACTCTTCAGTTGTGGGGAACTGGTATTTAAAGGATAGTTTTAGCAAAAGATTTTGAGAAATCCATGTTCTGAAAAGGTCCTTTAAAAAAGGAAGAAAATATAGGCTGTAGATGAGCACAACAATTTCACAGTTTTGAGAAAATTGATTTAGCTTGTAAATTGTCAGATGAGCTAGGTGGGACTTGGTTCATTGCTCTGAGACGATTCCTTGCAATCTCGCTAAGTCTAGACTGATAAATATGCTAGCCTTATTACTACTAACAGCTTTACTGAATGTCCTAGCTCATGTTCTGTCCGGCACATGTTCACACCAACTCACCCACCACATTGTCTCTGATTGTTACATTCTCTGTTGCCTCTCTGATATTTTTGGGGTTGTTTAGTGAGCTCCTGTAAAGCTGAAGGTCATATGAGAATGTTGCTAGAAGAGGAGTTTGAGAGGCCAAGTACACCTGCTTGCAGTGGTATTATCAGATTTTAACTTAATTTCAATCTTTTTCCAATTCTAGGAATGTTTTAACTCTCCTTATGGAACCCAGTACTTCAAGGAATATGCAGAGAAGATCCCTGGAGAATCGACACAAAAGCTCTCAGAAGTTGCAAAGGAGTGTAGCATATATCTTGTTGGAGGTAACTTATTCCTCATGACTATCTCCTTGAAGGGAAAAATGGGCAATGTCTATTTGTGCAGATACATCAAAACTCCATATATTACAGTGTGAAATTTTTGTTCTTGCCTTAATAAAGGATCTATTCCAGAAGAGGATGGTGGAAAGCTGTATAATACGTGTACTGTCTTTGGGCCTGATGGTGCTATGTTGGCAAAGCATAGGAAGGTAAGATGGCAGAGTGTTATTAGAAGGTTTCTTATTGGTGTGAATAGCATTTAGCAATGTTGTCCAAAAAATGATACTGTGTTTTCTTTTTAGAAGGCACAAGTAACTTCATCTGTGCCTAAAGATGATGTGAACAGTAGAATCTTCCAGTAATAATAAGCAGTGTACTGTGGTTAATAAGTACATGCAGTTTTTCTTTGGGACATGAAAATACTTTTTTCAAAGGTGGTCATCAACTTGTTTTGGATAAAGATGATAGGGCACAGAAGGCCTAATTGGCTTGTCCCACATACTGGGAAATCTGTTTTAAAGAGTAAATCCTGATCCATCTCAGCTTGCCTATGTATGTTGGTCTAGGTCTGAAATCTAATGTCACTTCAGTGGGATCAGGATTTTTTCCTCAGGTTCCCAATGGACTTAGCCTTTCTATCATCATGAATACTGCTCTTATACATACAGCACACAAAGTATGTAAATTTGTGCAGACAAATCCAAAGGGCTGCCTACCAGATCTGCAGCTGAGCTGTGCCTGCTGTTTGTGGTAGATGGCTGCTTACTGTCTCCTTCCACCTGGATGTTGCTTTGTGCCTTCTGAGAAACTACCTACTATTCATAAATATAGACTATAGTTTCTGTTAATCTGGCTTTGCATACAGGTATAATTCCTTAGGTGAACATCATCATGTTTGTTTCAAGATAAAATAAAAAAGAGAATGCAAGGTTACTTGGAACAAATGAGGTGATGCAGAATAGCTCTGGGGTGTAGGTATTGATTTATTCTGTTAACTGATTCTGCACTTTGCTATTAGCTAGCTCTCTGAAACAGTATGTTGTCTTCCTTCTGTTGTACCACACCAGTCCACACCCACTGTACTTGTTGAATACAGGTTGTACTGTGTAAATAGGAACTAATAATAATACTAAAACAGCTTTAGTAGTAGGAGGCCCCACTCAGGAATAGGATTCTCCTTTGCAAGGGGGAGATAATGACTGTCCACAGAGGCTAAGACATCTGCATAGCTGAAGTGATGGGAGCTACATGACTTTGAGGGTACTTTCTGGAGAAGTTTTGGAGGAATGGGACTCGCGCCTTGTAAGAGAGAGGAGTTATGTGCTTTAACATATTGCACCTAAGATCATCCTGACAAGCTCAAGACATTTAATATGGAGCCTCTCTTTTCCCAAATTACTCGTTAAATCAAGGAAGATAGCTATTTTGCAGGAATTCTTTCCCTGAAGATGTGAATGCATACTACAAATAAGTTGTTACATATTTTAGCTATTTTTACCTCCTGTCTATTATTGCATGGGACAAGGACTGGGCATTTTACTTGGTTAATAGTATAAACATTTGATATATGCATCACTTGGTACACAGGGATTATATGTGATGTTTAAAATGCCCAGCATTTTTTTTCCCCAAATAAGTTTAGACATGTAGAGAAGAAAACTGATTGTGAGATCTCCTAAAGATGATTTGAATCTTCAGCAATGTTTAGTTGGGATCCTGGCAAAAGAGTAGTCTAGATGAAGTTGACTAGAAAATACACGGGTCTAATATAAACAGGCTCAAATATCAAGCACAGAAATTGTTATTAATTGTTATTAATAACACTCTAATTACAGATTCATTTGTTTGACATTAATGTTCCTGGGAAGATACAGTTCAAAGAGTCTGAAACCCTGAGTCCAGGGAATAGTTTCTCTATGTTTGATACTCGTGAGTATAAGACAAGCCTTCTCTTTAAGGAACACTACCACAATGACACTACAGACAGTCTTGAAACAGTTCTTTTGGAGCTCTTCTCCCCCTACCCCTGGGATTTTTAATTGTTGGATTTATATTAGGCATTTGACCACCATGGCCAATATAGTTTGTTTGTTCCAAGTGTGTGAATCACTTCTGAAACTCTTTACAAAGACAACATGATTGAAAAAGGACAGAGGAGTAGAAAAGGATGAAGCAAGCATCATGGTGCTTCCTTTAGCAAACAAGGTTTTGTTGATTTCTAATAGAGTAGTTATTGTATTTTTTTTCTTTTTATAGAAATTACATCTGCCTAAACTGCTTATATTTTTTTCCAAGCCATGTTTTATATGTAGCAAACAGCTATACTAGCAGCTTGTTTCATGTGAAGCTAATACAATACTGGAGACAATTAACTATAAAACCCATTTCAACATTCTTGCATCAACCACATCAGATAAAAACGTAACACACCTACCGCTCTGTCTTCAAAAATTATCATGTCCCATTAACTGAGCTCTCCTAAGAGTCTCAGCTTCCATGGTCACCTCCTACTCCTTGTAATGTGCACACTATAGGAAAGCACATAACTAGTTTTAGTTCGTGCAGAGCAGTGAGTGGTCTCTTTTCTTTGCATATCGCTGAAAAGCTTGCAGCTAAATAAGAAAGAAATAATGTTACACAAAGGCCTCATATGACATTATTTTGTGGACATGCCCTTATGATGAATGAATTCTCACCCTCAAATAGCCAGTGCTTGCTGCAGATAAGGAAACATTTAAATATATCTCCTCTTGTTACTGTGACACGTGTTAATTAACAGCTGGCAGGATGGCTAAAGGGAAACTTCTGATTACTTTTGTGTACTTCTGGCAGCAATCTGACTGTTGTCTCTTGTGTTTTGAGAACAGTGTACTGTAAAGTGGGCCTGGGCATCTGCTATGATATCAGATTTGCTGAGCTGGCTCAAATCTATGGACAGAAAGGTGAGGCTGGGTCACCTAACAGTGGAGCAGGGCTAGCCCTAAGGCCTGAACTATACAAGGCTGTTTCAGGGTGGTACATACTGAGTAATCTGTATGCATGATCATGCACTCTAATAACACAAATAATACAAAGTGCAGCTTGTGCCTGAGACCTCATTATTCAAACGAGGATCTACTCTCCTTGAGTAAGGTAGCAGTCATCTCCTGCTATGCCTCTGCTGATGGAACGGTGGAGAAGGATGAAGTTCACATGGCCCCACACTTGACAATATATCACAGGGCTTTGCTGACATAATCACCTGTGCTGTGCAAGGAGGGGCTAAATTTTCTTCCATTGTGGACAGAAATTGGGCAATAAACACTGAAAGAAAGCTTGCTTTGGGTGGCTGTAGTGTAAACCATTTTCCCCTTAATGACGGTTGGGTTCTAATTTCCTTTTAACAAAGGTTGCCAGCTGCTGATATATCCAGGGGCTTTTAATCTGACAACAGGACCAGCTCACTGGGAACTACTACAAAGGGGACGGTAAGAACTAAGTTATGCTCCTGTTCCATAGGGGGTTTTAGCATTTAGAACTGAATTGTTCTTGTATTCTAAACCACATTATGCAGCATAAGTGGTGCTGCAGGGTCACCCTGCTATCAGTGCTACACCATTCCTCAGGCCTTGCATGGGACACCAAATTTTGCTGTCAAGGAGGAAAGCAGATGGTTATCCTTCACTCCTGTCAGCCCCTCTGCCCCCAGCTGTACCCTTACAAGGACCTTTTCCCTGTAGTACTATGAGCACCATTCACACACAAAGTTTTAGACAGAAGAGGCATGAGCCAGCAATAACCATTTAAGAACTGCTCTAACTAAAGACAGAAAGAGACCTTGAGACTCCTGAATGCAGGATTCTTTTCTTAAGTCTTAAGTCAAATTTATTCATTTGGTCAGCTTCAATCACTTTTGCTACATACTGAACAAATACGTAACTTATTCTAACCCTAACTCTGGGGGCAGGTGCTAGATACTTCTCTTTCCCAGCTTTGTTTGCTCTCTGACCTTCATCATTTATGATTTTGGCTACTCTTCAGAAGGATGTATAGCTCACCCCTTCAGCATGACTTCCTTCTCTTCTTCTTAGTTAAGTGGTGGTATAAAAAAGAAAAAAAGAGTCAGACTTTTCCCTCTCCCCCATCTTTCTGTGAACACAGAGCTGTTGATAATCAAGTCTACGTAGCTACGGTATCTCCTGCCAGAGATGAAAAAGCATCCTATGTTGCCTGGGGACACAGCACTGTAGTAAATCCATGGTGAGTTCAGAAAAATAATCTTCTCTTGATTAAAAAGTGTTTTACTTGACAGTCACATTTCAGTCTCACATTTCCACCTACTGAAAATGTCTTAAGTTCTTGTAAAAAGCACCTGAGAACTTTTTTTTTTTTTTTTTTTAAATGAAGTGCCCAACTTTCAGCATTTGATATAGGCCCTTGCTTCCTGAGTGTTTTTTCACATAGCAAAAGCGGACAGATGCATTTCATGTTCTTAAGTGACAAAGACAAGGGTGCAGTAAGCCTACATCTTCAAAATCATCCTTTTTTCTTATTTTTTCAGGGTTTTTTTTGTTAGCCAGTAAAACTAGTTTAACCATATGCATTCTTGTTGGAAGCACAGAAGCTACTTTAGTAGCATTAAGTATTAGTTAAGCTGCTGACCTTCTCAAATTGTCCCTGAAATTCACTCCATTACATACTATGTACTGTGATAATTGTCCATCCAGAACAGAACCATATTAAACTGTTTGTATGAAACAGTTTAACTTCCTCAAAGAACCCCCCTGCTTTGACACAAGAAAGAACAAGAATGTCTTCAACCAGACAAGACACATTCTGACTTAAGCAGCAATAACTTTCTCCTATGCACCTGAGTGGCCCTGGGCAAAAGTAACAGTCTTCAGTCAATTTTTTTTCCAAATAAATCATTCCAATTATGTTACTCTTCTAGACAATTGCAAAGTAAGTAAAACATTTTTAGCTATGTCTACAGCTTTTAACTTTACATGATGATAGCAAGGATGTTGCTCTTGGTGGAGACTTGATAGTGTTTAGTAGCTCATGCAGAGTATGAAGTGTGCTCCTTCTGTTAAAAGCCAGTAGGATCTGAAATGGGAAAGACTTATTCCTTACCATACACAATTATCCCTACTGGAGATAGGTATATTCCCTGGTCACATGCATTGGTTCTCATATTTGTTTCATTCTTCTTGATCTTCAGAAGCATACTTAAGCATGTATGTGTTACATGAAAACTTGGAAGCTATTCAAGAGTTAGGAATTATGATGCTATTTTTAGGACAGCCCTGTCTCTACAGCCCCAGATCTCAAAGGGTAGACCCACTCCTATACAAACAACAGCAACTGGACTGATGCCTCGATACCTCTGTGTTAATGCTCTGAACAAATGTGTTTAATTTTGCAGGGGTGAAGTCATAGCCAAAGCTGGCACTGAGGAAACAGTTCTATACACAGATATAGGTAAGTTGGTAGGGTTTTTTCCTACTTTATTCCCCTCCAATACAGGTCATGAAACTAAGAGAGCCAGGAGTCTTGAGCTTGTCTCCTCCCACACAGGTGCATATGATGCAGTGTTCCCTTTCCTTCCCTATCTTTGCTAGAGTAAAGCAAGAAAAGCAGCAGCAAGACCAGACTGTTCCAGTCTCCTCCCTTATGAGGAAGCTGCTACCTTAGGCAAGAGCAAATTCAGGCTTCATTCAGCCCTGGCTCCCTAGTCATGGTGACCAACAGAAACATTCTTCATGAAAATCTTCTCGTTTCCTGCCTTGATCAGAGCAAGTTGTGCACTTTCCAGTCCTTTTTGACTGCGTTCTAATAGCTATTTCTTGCCCCTCCAGATCTGAAGAAGCTTGCAGAAATCCGTCAACAAATCCCTATTTTGAGCCAGAAGCGTTATGATCTGTATGGTGTAGAGATGAAAAAGTGAAGCTGTATGAATGTGGAAGGCTCAGGTGGCACAGTGGCTGCTGCCTTCATCTTCAGGATTCCTTCACTACTAGGCTACTGATAAATGTGATGGTTGGTTTGTTTGTTTTTAAACTAACCCCCACACCCTTGGTGGTATAATTCTAAAAATCAATTCAAATATAGCTTCTGAGCTGACTTTTATCTCTCTCCTCTTTTTTTTTTTTTTTTAAACAGTATTTAACAGCTAGGACAAAGATAGAGGTCAAATCATCTCAACTCAGTTAACATTGCTGTTTAGGCATCACAATTTTAAGTATTGTTATCTCTTTTGTTTTCTAAGTTTCTGGGCCTTTTTTTGTAGGAAGCGGAGATGGAAACCTTGTTATCTGTGGAAATCCTGTGAAGCTGGCTTTAGTATCTTGAATTTTTCAGTGAATTATCATATAATCTAGAAGCATAACTTTTCTACCTTTCTCCTGCCTTAGTTGTACATGCCTAAACAATCAGCTTAGAGTTACGTAAATGCCCAATTTCTAACTGGGCAAGCTTAAAATTTAACACACTAAGCAAAAGAGGCCAGATTCTGCTCTGTACTGCTTAATGACAGTGCAAGAGGAAGCCAAACAGAACTACCACTATAGAAGAATCTGTAAACAGGCTTTGGTTCTTGTGCCTTCTCTATACAATATATGTATTAAATTATCCTTGTTGCACTTCCTGTTAGTACTGATGTGCACTACTGTTTTGTTAAAGCAAAGGTGTAGTAACATGTAAATTAAAATAAAAATACTACTTCCTTAATATCATGGCTCAGTTGACTTTAATTCTGCACTCTGACAGTCTTCAACTTAGAAAGCTGTGAGAGAAGTCAGTCAAAGGGTTAGAAAATTGCCCGAGTCTTTCTCTCCAATCTCACAAAAGACAGGTACTAGAGTTGCTGAATGTCTGAATACATTATCCCTGTCAAAGACTAACTCCCATCAACTGCATGTGAAATTCTGCTTATTCCACTGCTCTTGCTGAAAAAACCAACTAACTGATTATTAAGGATGGCTTTAAAATACTCAAAACCAGGCTAGCAGTTTTTAGAAAAGCTGTTTGCATAGAAGGAAGCCTCCGTTGTACTTCTACTTCCAGTCTAAAAAAAATTATGAATTTACAAAAGGCTATTTTTTTCCTGGGGGGGGAGGGGAGGGAAGGGGAGGGGGTAAAGCATGTACAAATACCTAGCCTCTGCCACAAGGCTTTTAGTTTTCCAGTAGCAAAAATGATAAAGCAAGCAATGAGGCTAAAGGAGACTTCAAAATACAAAAATAAATAAATAAATAAATAAAAGGTGGGCAGAGGGAGGGAGGTTTTTCTCTCTCTAGCCTCCACCGGTTTCCCCCAAACCACCTTACCTTTTTCTTCATGTTTGTCCACCATCCTCCTCCCACAGCTGTTGTCTTGACATAGTTCTTTGATGTTCTTTCGACTTCTCTGGCATGAGCTACATGTTGCCTCTAGCAACCCCAGCCACCTTTATGGAAATCAATGATTAAATTAAGCCAAGCACTAAGGATTCCTTCCCCTCAAAGGACAGGTCACATTATTTCACTTTCAGTGGCAGATCTCTTCCAGCAAGCTTTTTTTTATCTGTGCTTTCACTGCATTTCAGTATACAGACTGTAGTGGAATGCTAAGAAAAAAGCCACAGAGCATAAGGTGAAGTGAAAATTTATTAGTTGAAAAATAAATATAAAAAATTAACAATTCACCATCTAAGTCAGGTCTCCTGCATTAGATTGGTGCCTGCCACATACTCAACAATCAGCATCAGTGTCTGCCATCACTGGGCTCCAACTTCTAAATCATAGCAGCTATTGTAGATCCATATTTCTAAACTACTGCATCGGGCTCCTCCCCCCCCCAGTTCAGCATGCAGAAACTAAACACTCTCTTTGGAGGATTAAAGAAGTGCAGGATTCCCAAGAGCTGACCACTCCTTAACTTTGACAATGTAAAGTGCAGGCCGCACAGACAAAATGAAAGAGTCCACACATGTACAGACCATCCTCCTTTGGGCTTCCAAACAGGAGAGAACAGATGACAATTTGAAATGGGCCTCTTTGGTGAATTAAGAGGTGACACAAATTCAGTCCAATTCAGTGTCTGTCAGGACAGTTTTCAACCAAGCCCCCCATTTTAGGAGGGCTTTTTAAGTGTCTCCAGTAAGCTTCACTCTCGGGAGGGATACAATGGACTGGGATTCCCCCCCCCCCCAAATGAAAGAGTACATAAGCAATCCTTGGTTAGATAGCAGTTGAAGCAATAGCTACTCAATTTTTATATTGGCAGAAGACAGGCACTTTAAGTAACCATATTATACATATGCACCAATATTCTATAAATACAGAAAACTACCCAGTAACCACCCTGAAATAGCTCCAGAAGTTCACCCTGCAAATGTTTAAGTTCTTTTCAAAGGCAAGGCAGAAAATACAGTAATGCCTGTTGTGTCTGGATTCAGCAGGAATGTTATTACCAGCACAGCTGGGAAGCCTGGTCAAAGCTGTAGCTAAACTGGCTCAATTGCTCTTAACACTTCCCGAATAAATTACAGTACAACTCCTTGGTCAATGTTAGGTCCCTCTTCACCTTTCATCTGCAATTAGATCTAAGTAATTCAAATCACAGCTTCTAATCTCCTTTTTGACAAACTTGTCTCCATGTCTGAACAAAAACAAGGACAGCAGGGATTTGACACAATCAGGATTAAGATGCCTGACTACTATGCATGGAAGCAGCTTCCCAGTCTCTAGAACGCACTAGGTTTATGTGAGTCTTCAGTACTAGCTTCCTACATGATTTTACCGGATTCTTTTAAAATAGCAGCAATCATCTCACCACAGCTCTCAACCCCTTGTTGAAAAGAAAGTTAAGTTCACGTGAACACCTGGCTTTAAAGCAGAACCTCAACTATATATCATCCATAAAAAACAAAAAAAAGAAAAAGAAAAAAAAAGACAATCCCTTCTATCATACTAAAGGGGAGCCTGAGCCAAATCCAACTACATACACATTAACAGGATGCCAGCTACTGAGATTCCCAGCTTTCTTGGCTGGTTCTCCTTTCCCCTGTAATCTTCAGCTCTTATCATCATACCTCTACAATTGCAGAGACTTGTTCATTCCATGTCTCTTCCTCATTTTTCCTTAAAGGTTCAGGTGAGAGAAGATGAAAGGGAGTCAGTCATTATCAGCTCTTCCTAGATTCAGAGCAACCTCAAGCAAGCACAGAACACTACTGCAGATTTGTGCAACTTCACTCAGCATTAAGCAATTTTTCACCAAAACCTGTTCTTATACATGTCAGAGAGAGATAATTGAAGGTAATATTTATTTGTTGAGTTTACAGGTGATATGTCATTTACAAAAAAATTACAGACAAATGCATCCTTTCAGTGCAGTTTCAAACTAGTTCAAGAACAGGCAAAAATCTGTGATGATTTGGAATGCTAGTAATAGACAGCACATGCTTTTTTCCCTTAATTGATTTGGGGGGTAGGGGAGCCAACGGGAAAGGAAGGATGAAGAGGAGAAAATGCCAAGGTAAGTAAGGCCATGCGAATAAAAACTCCTTAGGAGAACAGGACACATCAGTCAGTCTGGCATATTTTTGTTCTCAGGTAACTGATGCAGAGAATGGAAGTCCCAGAAGAGCTCCGACACTTGGTAAGTGCAGTGCCCTTAGAGGCTGCCTCTACCTTCCAATGCCTTCAAGCCTACACCAACACTATGATTTCAGATAACCTACTGAGCTAGATAAAATAGAAGGCTTAAGCCTTTGTGTCTACTGTCCAGCATTTGAATTCTCCTTTGTAGTTGCTGGGAGAGAGGAAGGTCAAGTTGAAACTGTAAGTTGCTGCTATATGGTGTCACAACCAGAGAACAAGACAGTTTGACCACAGCTTGGTTCATTTTTTTTTTTTAAGAGATGAAATACATTAGAAAAATTCAGCACAAGCAAATCTTATTTTTAGGATGGGAAGAAACCCAAAACAGTGTATGGTAAATTAGGCAGAGTCAATTGAGGTTTATCCAGTCACATCAATCTAGGGAGAGGCAATACGGACTGACTGACTTCAATACTAAGAAGATCAATCCAAAGCAGCACAGAGCTCTAGCCAAAGGAAGACTGTTTATACTACTCTTTAATAATTTGCTAATTAAAGACTATGTTATTTGCAAAACAGTTGTTTCACTTCTGCAATATTTGTAATGTTAGACAATACAGGGTCTAAAGAAACCAGTAAAGACTCCAAATTCCTTGTTTGAAGTTTCAGACTAGCTTTTGTTCTTTATCTCACTTAATCCTGCAAAGGGCTCTTACAAGGATTAAAACAGAACACAGCAGCCTCCAAAGGCTGAAGAAGAGAATTTAAATGGTCTGTTAGCTGTTACCTATAGGCAAGAGTTTCAGAAACATACAAAGATTATACTCAAGCACGACCTTACCTTGGCAGCTCTACTCCCAAGCAGTGCTGTCTGTTCTTGAAAGTCTCCCTGAACCTTCCAGAACAATTTCCCGTGACATTCAGGTCAGGACTGCTGCAAGGGAATGCGGCCTCTCATCCAGCAACCTCTACACTGAAGCAGTGCCACCTGACCTCTTCCCCCACCAGCCTTGGTACCAGCTCTCTCTCCAGTATGCTAGTGCCTTCTGGGGTGAAGATAAGGACTGTCAAAATAATTCCCTAATAGCTGCCACAGGACTGTTTCTAAGTAGTTATGCAGAGGGTGGGAGGGAAGATTGTGCATGCTTGGATATATTTACAGGGATTCTCTCCACGTCTATTGGCTTTAAAAAAAAAAACCTCTATTATTAAACAGTTCTGTAAATTAATTTTTTCCTTTTTGTAAAATTAAAATCAACTCTCAAGGATTAATTGCATATAAAAAAGAAACCTATTTTACAGCACTGACTAGTATTACCTTTAAAATCAACAGGAAAAAAAAACATGTTGTAAAATTATTTGATAAAGCAAAAATCGCCCACAACATAATCACCCAAAATGAACCAATGTAAAGTTTTTATTTGCATGGCCAAAATGTCTTCCATTTGTTCCCTTGCAACTTTATTTCCCTTAACACGCTTTAAGATTTTTGCTGCAGAAGGAACAAGCTGCAACACTGTATACTTCCTTGAACAACCATTCCCACAACACCTAAACATTTAACAGATGTAACAAATGACAACACCACGAACGGGAAAAAACTAAGTTCCACCATTCAACATGGTTTGCAACAGCGTCTTTAGGGCTGGCTGAAGTGGGCAACTTCACTTTAGGTGGTCTTCTCCTCCTCTTGTTTCGTTACAGTGTTGGTGGTTTCAATCCATACTTCTTTGCAACTTCTGTCTGGGCATAGGCAGCATCACAGAGTGAGTAGAGGTGGGCCATCTCCATTTCAGATTTGGCCAGGTTGATAGCTTTGTTGAACATTTCAATGGCTTTATCCAGATTGCCTCTGAAATAAACCAAAATGCAGTCCAATTAAGATCAGCTAAGCAACTGTTGCATCTCTACACCATCTTTTTTTTCCCCCACAGGACTTACAGTATCCACTACTAGAAGTTTAAAAGGACTTTAGGAGGAAACACCATAAAAACTTGTGATGATGAGGCGCAAACAGAGGGGCAACTTAACTACCAACCTAAGTACCAACCCAAGCAACAAGGACAGCTGTTAAACAGCATTCCCCTTTAGAGCCCCACAGGTGGTAGTGTGGAATAAAATGTTCTCCATGGGTCACCAAGCAGATTACACAGACAATGCCCAGGACATCATAGGGAAGTCTTCAACTTTTCAACTAAACAGACTCTCTTCCCCCTTGGAGACAATTTGTGCACTTAATAGGAAAACTCCTATAGTAAAGATAAGAGCTCAAATTATTTAGACATAAAATGCTTGTACAGTTTTTCACTGCAGAAGTTTAGTTGTCTGCTATTTTGATGGTTAAACAGGTAAAGAAGCCCCTGTTATAATCTCAGCTACACCAAACTTTTGCATGATTTTAACATAACACACTGTTCTCGAATAGTGCATTAGTCTTTCCTTTTTACCCTAGGAGCTTGCAAACTGCAGAGCTGTTGGGTGGTAGTTAGGCTTAACAGTCTAGCTCAGCATTCTTAGCACAAATGGCTTAGGCACAGTAAGATATGTTTTAAAGGACTACATTAGACACACAGGAAGCCTAGTAATGATTAATAAAAAGTTATTTTAAATGTACGAGGGATGTATTTTCACATACAAAGACTCATCTGCAGCTTGTCCAGTAAGTACGAAACTGGTAAACATAGGAACCTGCCAGACCATAAAGCAGAAATATGCCATCAAGAAAGAAAGGCCTTCCCTAAGAGTTACAGAACAGAAGTCAGGACTTTTGGTAAGACCTGGCTTCCCATTGTACTGGAGAGAAGATCTCAAGAAAGACTTAAGATTCATGGAAAAATCTAAAGGACTGCTATAATTTCAAAAGTAATTTAGAACTCTTAACACTACATCTTAACATTACCTTTGCACTTCAATCGTTCCCATGGTTTCATATGCAAAATCACATTTGTTATCAATTTCAATGGCCTTGCTTATGAGTTCTAAACCTTTGTCTAAATCTTGCTTCCACTGAAGCTGAAGTAAGCTAAAAGAGAAAGAGAAAGTTTAGAACAAACTTCATGTATCCTCATAACCAAGCCTATGCAAGCAAGGAAGAAAAAAAAAAAAAAAACACCTCTGTACAAAGATATTAAAGTCTTAATGCAGGGTGGACAGTAGTTTCACGGCTTTTAAAAGAAGGCATATGTGAAATTCACTTTCAATAAGCTATGTTACCAGTCTAATGACTCCAAAGAAAGGTAAATTCCTCTCAAGAAGACTGGTTACAAGATGTTTTTGTGAAAGAGAAAAATTCAGCACAAAGCTCAAATTGAGACAGAGCTAAATTAAGAGTCAGATATACTTGACACAGACACTCAATTAGGAATGAGAAGTAATGAAACTTTACTGAAACTTCAGTCTTATTTACAGTTTAGTCAAAGTTGTAGAAATACATTTAACAGCACTAAGCTGTTTTCACAAAGTTACTCTTCCCAGCAGAACTTTTCAAGACAAACATTCAGTTATGCTCGATTCACCTTGGTATGTCAACCGCCCTTGACCAAAAGAACTGCGAACTCGATACATACCCTTTATGAACATATGTAGTGGCATTGTCTGGCTCAAGGTCAATACATTTATCATACATTTCATCAGCCTTGCCAAACTGCTGTTGATCAGTTAGTGCCTGCATCAGAAGAGAAATCCATACATCAACATGCAACCAAAATATGCACTTTGTGTTAGGCTAATTCTAACTAAAATCATATTGATGTGAGATTGAATTTCTCTCTCCTATCACAGAGCAGAGCAGGCCAAATACACAAGTTAGAGTTTATTTTCAAAAGTTGATGCTTTTTAGAAAAAAAGCGGCTAGGCTTTAAGTGCAAAGATTATCAACACAGTACTATCTGTAATGGTCTGTAATGGGGGTCCAGAAACAACATATGTTAAATATACCACAAGTAAAAAATCATTCTACAAATCTGTACATGCAAGTCTCAACTTCTTCCTTTTCAAGCTTACTTCTCCTTCATCTTCCTTATCTTTTGAAATTACACAAAGCCTCAAAGGAAACACATCCATACTGGCTACCCACTTAAAATCAGAGCCCCTAGTATTTAGTACTAGAACCAGCAGCACATTTTCTTAGAGAAGAAATGACATTCTCTGTTACAAGGGTACTTTACACACCTGTATAAAACTCTGCTTACCCAGTTTATGTCATTCGTAGCAGAACAAAACTGTTACCCTAGTTCCACACATTCAACTCCCAGATAACCTGGAGAATTCCTACAGTTCGTCAAGTAGGATGTCAAACACATGCACAAATTCAAGGGGAAGTGTACTCCAGATCACTCTTCTAATAACCACCCCTGCTCCTCATCCCTTATAACCTGCTCCACTTTCCATTAATTCTCTCTCTGCTTCCCCTACCCCAGAACACCCATACCCATTATTTAAAGGTAGTTTATCAAAGGATGTGCATTATTCCAGAACTTATTTTCAAAGATATTCAAATAAGATTCAAAGGAATGTTTGTTATCCAAGCTAAAAGGCCCATGAGAATGCAGCACTTTTTTTTTTAGAGAGAGAAAAACGTACCTGAGCATAGAGTGCATACCCTTCAGCACACTTTGGAAATTTTTTTATGACATCTTCAAAGCCCTTCATAGCTACCTGAACAGGCAAAGGATTATTTCCTGTATACGCTTGGCGATACTATTAAAGAGAAAAAAAAAATTAAGCAAGAAAAAAAAAAAAAAAAAAAGGTTCAGACCCCCACATATCCCCAAGAGATGTGTGCATCATGACAATTGCTTTACAAGTTCTGGAAGGTGATATGTCTGCATACTCTACCAAATTTGTTTTTAAGGAACCTACCATACTTCCAAGTCTCTGGTACCAATGGAGGAGGAGTTGGGGGTGAAGAAGGAAAGCCATAAGGCCAGGTAGTTGCCAATAGCATCCCCTTTTTCAGTGCCCAGAATGCCTCCTTTTTTCACACCAAGCAAAGCCGTCCCCAAAAGATTCCTGCACGCAGGGCACGGTACTAGCTTGAAATAGTTTGCTTCCCCGTTCCGATGATGGCTCTGCGTTTTCCACACCATTCAAACTGATTTGAGTAAAGCTTTATCTGATACAATTAGAGTGAAGCTTTGCATTCCTCTACCACGAAACACAAAAGACCACCTACTGTTTGAATAACGAACATTGAAAAATAAAAGTGGCAAACCCTTACTCAAACTGAAGAAATTCTGTTGCATTAGTTCTTTATCTTATTATCACATAAAAAAATTAAGATGTTCATTGCACTACTTTTCAATTAATTTCAAAGAAAAACTGAGAAACAAAATATGTTTTCAAGAACCTCTTTAAAGAAGAACACCCAGACAAACACGTTACCTACCAGAGCAAAACATTTCTGTGCTTGAGCCAAGGCAGAATCAGGCCGCAATCGGATACATTCATCAAAGTCTTCCACAGCCTCTTCAACTTGGTCAAGCAAGATTTTCAACTAACCAGAATGAAAGAGAATCCTATTTCTGTATTTAATCTGTGCTTCATACATGTAAGTGATACTTCAATTAGCATCAGTTAAAGTAGTCTCCAGTTCACATTTAGAACTATCTAGAGATTTACAAAACCTGTGACTAAAACTCACTGACAGAACATATCAGAGCCATCAGTGAAGCTTTGGCTTCAGACACAAAAAGGCAATGTCCACAGGTAGGGACTGAGAACGTTTGCATTTTAGACTGTTGTCTCTCCATTCCTGCTTTAGCAGAGATTCTATACATTATGGTCAGTCTCCATAACTGTGCTGTATTTTCTCAAGTTACTTTGCCTCACTGTAGTTAATGTGAACTATGTGGAGTTTAAAACATTTTCGCTTTCAAACCTCATTTCATCTCTCTTTTTTCCTGACATTGCAGTCCTCCACAAGAGTAAAGCTTACTTTGTTGTTCTCTTTCTTTACTGAGGAGTTATTTTAAAATGCCAATTTTCAAACTGCAGAAGAGTTTCATCCACTTCAAACATCAAATAACACCATTCTTATCTCTGAGCACCAGGGAGATCTAACAGAGTCCTGGCGAGAGGCACTTGATCTTTGGAAGTCTTCCTTACCAAAACAACTTAGCATATCTGTATATGGCAATGTTTCTTTTTTCTTCTAGCATCTTTTATATTACAATTCCAAGTTAGGAATTCACATTTTTCTAATGCAAACAGTATAAAGTGTGTCTGATGATATACTGATCTTTACTTTTCTTTTAGTATATACTGAAATATTCAAATATTAGGACAAAATCACTATGTTTTTTTTACTTGTCCTCGATGGTGGTAAACATCTGCATTCTGCGGATCAATATCAGCAGCCATGTTAAAGTCTTGAGTGGACAGCACAGGCTGCTGCTGCTGCATATACATACTTCCTCGTTTGATCAGAGCATTGGCTCGGAGCTGTAAAAAGAAAAAGGTTCAAATAAACATTAGGCATTCCAGCATTTGCCCAGATTTAGGACTTGGTTACAATTACAGTATATTTTTAATTGAATTAGTTTCTCCCACTAACAGATTTCATTCATTCTAAGCAGGAATAAATCTCACGTGGAGTCTAAATCAATCAATACAACTTAATCCTTTGCTTAATTGCAAGCAAGTCAGCCTATATTTTCCATGGATTTTCATCCCTAGGGAACCCTTTTAGAAGACGTTCCCTATGCTTACAAATACATCAGCACTTTTAGAAGCAGTTCAACATGCAAGTACAATTAATGTTTTTCTCTTATTTATGAATTATATTTTTCAGTTCATATAAGCCTCTAATTGATTCCACTTCCTCTATTCTTTAATTTCTACTGCTTAGCACAGCTGTCTCAGAAATACTAACAATACAATATTGACAATACAATTATCCAGGAATAAAACAACGTAACAGTGAAAGAAAACAGAACACTTCCATTAAGGGCCTGAAAAGTTGGAAAAATGAAGCTCTGAACTTCACTGCAAGTCTATCCTCTAACTTTTATGCTTTCTCAACCCAAACTAGAATCCAGCTGTGACAGATTCTTACCTTCACATTTGCACCTTCCATGCTGATAACCTGATCTAGGTCTGGTTTGGCAGCATTTGCATTGCCAATAAGTAAATAGAAGGTAGCTCGCAGGAGTAAAGCTTCTGCCATGTATTTTCCTTTTGCTTCGATTTCTTTTGTGCTCTCACTGATAATTTTGTCGTAGTTCTCTTCTTCCATATACTGTTTTGCTCTCAAATAGCCAGAGCTGTAAATGACACAAGAACAGCTGTATATACATAAGCATTCACTGAACGCTCCAATTTCAGTTCAGACCTTTTTATTTTTAAAATCATAACGAATACTAACTTTTTTCTATTCTAAGTTGCAACATCAGCATTATAAATAGAGTTACAAATATTCCTGGATGAAGTCATCACAGATTCAAAACAATTTAAACACAAAATGCCCAAATTACATTTGAAAGAAAACAAAGGAAGATTTTTTTCCACTTCAACTTGAGCTTCATTTGTCTCTTGAATTTTTTTCGTGTTAAGGACATTCGTAATCTCCGACTTAAAACAGAGAGGTCGGCATGGTATTCCGGTCAAAAAATTAAATAAAAAAAGTTAGCAACGTGCATTTTACATGTGAAAGACGACTTCACAGCAAAAATTAAAGCAAGTACTGCCTTGTTCTCAACTAAGTGTCCTGGATTCAATCAATCTACCCGTAGATCAGGTCCTTCCATCTTGCTTAAAAAACAAAAAACAAAAACACTCAAGCTTTTCTAAGCTTTTCTTTGTCAGAACAAACCTCTCCTGTAGGTGCAACTTGATTCTAAAAATATAAAGATCCTTTCAGCCTCAGTTGCTGTAGTTCAGAGTTTTCATTAACGCAGACCTTTTTCCTAGCTTGTATTTCCCCTTCCAATCCAAAAGCTAATTTGCTCTCTTCCTTGAAAACTCTCTTTTAGTATAAAACATCCCTTTTTCCAGAAACCTTTCAGCTCTCTTCCCATCCTCCCACCTCCTAGGCTTTACTATCGTACTGTAAATAAGTATTCAGCATATCTTCCTGATCTCATTGTCTTCCTCTGCTTAACGCATCAAAGCCACTTATGGTTTGGAACTAGCCAGTCTGCTTTCACAAAAGTTTTTTTTTAAACATTGATCTTATTTTATAGGTTTACTTATCACCACGGGACTTCCCATACCAAGCATTATAAAACAACAGCAAGTTACACTGAGCAGAGTATCAGAGCCACTGAAAACTTAATTCCAGTACCTAAAAATTCCCAACTGCACACTCACTTTTCTTTTACTTCAGAAGCTTCTCCCTCCTTATCCTTATCTTCATCTGACTTCTCACCCTTAAGCAAAGGCTGGGAGATTATATCATCTGTGAAAGAGCTGAAGTAGGATTTAATGAACTGTGGTGAGGGCATCAGAGGCTCACGATTCTGAAACAAAGAGAAACGTACTTTTAAGTCATTAGATAGTAAGATCAGATGGTAAATGAGGAAGTGGATAAAGAAACGTGATGATAAATAAATTCATTCAGGAAAAGAAAAAAAAATTCTGACTTTCCATTGATAATCTCACAGATAGTTTGGTATTTTTGATGTGATAGTTAGCCATTCAGGGGTTACTTAAACTTCAGATCAGAACCTCGTACCCATCACCAGTGGGAATGAAAAGATATTCAAGAGAGAAGGAAGGAGACAGGATCATTCTGCATGTGTGGCTAGAAATGAGGACTCCTGCGATTAACACATTGGGTAGATGTACCGAAGTGGTATGTGTGCATGTAAGTTGCCTGAAAAAGCAAGCTGGTAGTCTAAGCAATGGGCCTGCATATCCGACCTAAGAGCTGGACCCTGACTTGCATTCAAGTAGATTCTGAATGGCAATTTGACCTTTTCTCCAACTTGTCCAAGAAAAGCTGCTATCATTACAATGAAGACTAATGAGGCAATAGCCTAATTCTACCTGGTGCTTGGCCCAGATACCACACATTTTACTTTAAATCTGAGAAGAAACACCCCTTAGGTGCAAAAGCCTTTGTACAGCAGAAAAAAAATCTTGTTCAAAAAGAACACTGCGCACAACATTTACAATTCAATTTTTCCTGTAAGAAAAGTCTGAACTCACTCTTCTCAATTCCTCTATAAAGTTGTACCATAACACTGCCTATTTGAAGCACACCCTACTTTATGATGCTGTCACCATCATACCAGAAGCACAATTTACATGTTTGTTACCTTGACTCTCCACAATTATATAGAATTTATAGGAAAGAAATTCAGAATCTCAAAACCAATGTGGGTAAGTACTTCAGGCACATTCAAAAATAACATGTGAGAATGTTTTGATGCCTAACTTTTTTGTAGACCTATACACAGCCACTTAAAACTACAACTGCTAGCTACCCCTATACTTCTATAGTTCTCATTGCTGCAGTTTACAGACTTTAATGCAAAGAAATCTGAGAGTTTCCAAGCAGAAAAGTACAAGTACGAGCAGCTATTTACAGGGATGGAACAGAAACAGACTGTGATTGAATGTCACAAACTAATCCATCAAGACAAAGGCTTATTTCTCAAGACAGAATCAGGAAGTCTGACCACGAACAAAAAGGTCAGACTTCATAATGCATCATTTTTTCTTATGTACTTAAAAAAAAAAACCCACAACAACCCACACACCTTAAACATTCTTATTTCTTCATTTTTTAAAACCCAGGAATTCCTCTGTTAACTTACATAAAATTTCTATTTATAAAATAAAAATAACCTTGGGAAAAAAGCCCTCAACCTTCCTTCTCATTTTAAGTCAGTCATTACATATGGAACCAAAATTGTTAAGACATTTTTGATGATTTATAACCCTTCTTGTCACAACACATACCATAATTCACTCAGCCAAATTACATACTGTAACTAATTCAGCTAACTGAACATTTGGCTCATGTAAACTATATCCCTATTGCTGTTCTAACACTGATACCTATCCTGTTTCCATTATGTTGCTATCCCCAAAAAGTCCTAAGTAGGGCATCACACAAACTTAGACAGCATGTATCCTGAACGTAGCAATAAATTTGATTAATACTATACACAACTCAAAGCCTAAGGGGAAACAAACAATCATTTTACTCAAATCTGTAAAAAGATTTTACAAGCTAGAAACAGGCCTCCCTTCCTAAAGAGGTTTCAGAAAGTCTAGTACATATCCCAGTGGAAAACATCATAAGTAAAATAGTTGCTTTGCACTAAACTGTTGATGTTGATTCTTAGGTTCACTGGCTGAAGACAGTGACTTGCTTGTTAACAACTGACAAAATGCCAACAATGTTTCAACAATCAGGCAGGCAGAATCAGAACGTGTCCTCAACATCACAAGTCTTACCTTATATTTCTCTTTGGCCTTTTCTTTTCCAAGGAGTTTAAGAACTTTATCAGCTAATAACATACTTTGCTGGTTTTGAAAGGCTTCTAAAATGCAGACTGCAGTGACATCTAGGGAACAACACACAAAAATGAAATTAGAAACAACCTGTGCTAGCTACTAAAGTACAAAATGCACCACTATTACAATAAGTCACTGTCAAACTAATACACATCCCATTCATGGATGAAAGCCTCCATTTCCAGTTGCTATATTTGCCACATTTTCCAAAATAGAAAATTTGCACTCCAAGTGATCTCCTTTTGGTAAAAGGATTTCACCACAGCAGATGAAGGGTTTTTTTGTGTTTTTTTTTGTTTTTTTGTTTTTTTTTTAAATCTACAAACATCCGTAAACAAATAGTGAAATTTCATACTTCCAACAGGGGCTTTCAACATTTTGTAACTTTCAAGATAGCAATTATGTTCAAATTATGTTCACATTAAAAAGTGCTAACACAGCTTCTCTTCTGGGACTGGTCCTAATTTTCTGCTTTTAAAATTCAAATTCAGTCCGATCACATCTCGCTCCTTTCTCAGTTTGAGAAATCTTCTCCTATTGTATTACAAGTTTTTCTGTGCACCTCTGTGCCTTTGGGAAGGAGCAAGTTAAAAAGAAATTCCCTGCTGACTCATTTAAAAGTGCTAGCCCACACCACATCACTTTCATTCGCGCATAGAGCCTCACGCATGTAAACCAATTGTTGCCCGAATAACGTTTTGCAGTGCTAAATGAGCCCTTTTGGCACATTATCATTACTTCTCTAGGTCCTCAAATTTTGCTGAGTAATGTAATGCTACTCACTACTGTTCCCCTATTTAATTTCTATATAAAACCCTGTCCCTTTCACAGAAATACATTAAGAAGGAAAACCCTAGAAAAAAGGCTTAGCAGAAGCCTAAAATATCATTCCCATAAAGTCACTGTGTAAGGTTATTAACTGAAGATCAGAGTTTGGATTTGAAATTCAAACAGTGTACTGTAATGAAAAGCAAGTGTTCCATCACAGACTTTCAATGTAGTTGAATGTAGTCTGTAACCCTACACTGCTACGGAGACTTTTATGTGATTATTTCTATCAAAACTCCCCATAACTCTGGCATGGTCAAGAAGCACAGAGGAATCCCTGGGAAAAAACGCTACAGTCAGAAGCAGCGTGCAAGACAGAGTTTAGTAGGACTCTGTTATACCATGTTATTTGCCTGGCACATATGCTTTGCCCAACACAGGCAGCTGCAAGCCAGTGCCCAGACTCAGGTGAGGCAGCAGGATCTTCACAGATCATACTACCAGGGAGCACCAGAGTTTTACTTTGCTTTGCTTTCCTCTGTTACATCAATGTACCCCACTTCCTGGGATTCTATTGGCCACACACAGCTGGTAGTATCAAGTAATATCTTATTAGAAAACTTATTTAGTTCAGAAACTGCAGACATTTTCAAGCACATCAGACGTTTTTCAGATCTGAAACGAACTAAGCTAAAAATGAAATACAGGTTGAAAACAATTGCTACAAACATTAGTGCTACTACCATTATCAGAAGATTACATTTAAGAATTATCACGCTGTTGCAGAGACCCTTGATCTTTCCTGTGGCTTTTGTCATCTGTATCACAACTACAGAAGGTCTAGATTTTGCTGCAGGACAGCTGCACTTCCGGAGTCCTGTAACAAGTGATTGGTGTACTCAGCAGATGTTCTACAGATTCTTCTGAAGTTACTGAGTGATTGCAAGGGACTGGATTCAATGACCTAAGCAATCTCTTCTAGTGCCTATGCTCCTACATGGCAGAAAGGCAACTTGCCATTGGAGAGAGGAGGAAAAAAAAACAAAAACAAAAAAACAACAACACAAGACAGAGCACATAGACTTTCCTCACTGTATTCATCTTCTAATTTAGCAGATCTAGTTCTTAGCTGTTACACATAATAAAACTAATTTAGTTTCCTTAACAGTTAGATTCACCAGCTACCAAAACACCACTTTGTTTTCTTTCCTTCTTTGATAATAAGTATGGACACAGCTGAAAATTTCATTTGTCTTTTAACCTTGCTTCAGCAGGAATAATTTCACTTGATGAAATTTAAATGGATATTTTCAAACAGTGACACTTAGTTCAGAGGTATCTTCAGACAACACATCTGACCTCTAATTCTCCTTAATTTTGATGTCTCAGTCACATCTTCCTGACAGTTGGCAATGTGTTCTGTTAGGGATAATATATGCAAGGATTTGATACCCTAGGTTGTGCCAAATATAGAATGTTTATATAAAAAAAACTTATCTGTTCCAAATATCATAACTGTTATACATCAGAAAAATACTACTGAAGCTGTTTTTGCTTTAATACCTGCCAAATGAAAGCTGCAGAAACACCTTGGTTCCTAGAGGAGTTATTTCTCTACAACAGATCGGGAAGAAAGTTTGTTTTTGCATGGAACTAGAATGACTGTTGTCTTAACATGTTAGGTGAATTCTGCTTTAAGAAAGTAGGGAGTTTCCTGGAAACAGGATATCCTAAATGGTTACAGATCAATTTCTAGCAACTGTCTCAGATCTAAGCTAAAAAACAGAAAAAGGTTTCTTCCTACAATAGGAGAAAACATACTTGCGGTAGCTATGAATGTTTTTAAACACATAATTGTGTATTACTGTAGTTACAGAAGGAAAAAACAAAACAATCTTACAAGTTTTACTGTCTCCATAGTGCCTGAGCTGCTTATTCCACTTTAAGTGCACACACCAAGAGACACTCACCTTCTAAACATTCCTTCTTATTGTCTAGCTTCTCATGAGCCTTTGCACGTCTGAAGAGAGCTTTTACGTATTTAGGGTTAAGCTCAACAGCCTTTGTACAGTCTTGTGCCACTTCTGTCCATTTTTGCTGTAGGTAGAAGAACAGCATGATGAAGGAGATCCTACTCAGAAAGCTGCATTATATTAGCTTTCTGCTACCAACCCCAGGGTCATGCCCACCTAACAGTAGCTGCAGTTCCCAGGGCTCTGGTTCTACCTGCTTGCTTCTATTTCTGCAAGTTTCTCAGTAAGAAACTGCCAGCCACCACTGGAAGCCGCCTGCACCAGAAAAGCCACAAAACAGAAAACGAATTCTTACAGAAAAAACAAAACTGGACAGTTGTATGAAGCATATGGAAGAAGATAATGAGCTGATGTAAAGATACCTGCAGGAGATAATGGGGGGACTGAAAGACAGACACACAACAGATGGAAAAAAATAAGATGAAAACATAACAAAAACCAACACACAAGATTAATGATGTGCTAAAATACAATGTTATTTTAATTTACTATTGTTATTTTAGTTTACTACACTACATCACTTCAAAGGGATGATATATGAATATGTAGGAGTAGAGTTGGTCTAGGCTATTAAAAAAATAATCTATTAAAAGTTAAAACACAAAAATTTAAAATTAAACATAAAAACAGGCTTTTCTAATAATTGGAAGAGAGGAACCACATACAGTTCTTAAGCATTCATTATTCATAAATTAGTATTACAAGCAATATTTGTTTAGACAAGAACTGTGCTTTATCCCTCTCTAACTTCCAAGGCTAGGTTTCTCTAAGCATCCAGTCTCTCACTTGATACTTCAGACCATGCAAAGTCAGTTTTTCCATTCTTTTACACAGCTCTCCAATTTGACCTCAGAAGTAAGTTTGTTGATATCATAATAAAAAACACTAATCCATTTCTAAAACAAATATCAAGTATACATAGCTAACAACTAAATGTTACTTCCACCTACGCAAAATTTTGGGTTTGGGCTTTTATAGGTTGTGTGTGGTTTTTTGTTAGCTTTTGAAGTAGCATCCCACCAAGATATTTAACTTTCATCTAACAGTTACAAAGCAACACACTAGTAGAGAAAAGCAAAAATAACAGGTATACAAGGTATCCAGAGGATAAGAAATTAAAACCTTGCCTTACAAGAAAGGGCCTAGAAAGACACATAAAAATTACATAAGATAGACTGAGATGAGTTAACAGAAAATAATTTTAAATGTATGTGGAAAAGCATGATGAGCTAGTGAAAAATTATAGCTGCAAGCAGCGGCATCCTGCTTTAAAGGCAGCAGATATCACCATCTGGGAATCTTCAGTGGACAAAAATGTCAAAATACCTAACTTACACTGTAACTTTTTAGAATAAACATATGATTAAGTTTAATTTCTTACCAGTTGTTCATAGGCAGCAGCTCTGTTCTGATAGAAGGTAGAAAGATCAAGGTTTTTCTCAGGAGGGCACAGGCTGATAGCTTCAGTATAACACTGAATAGCTTGCTCATATTTTCCTGCTTTAAAGTATTTGTTTCCTTTATTCTTGGCTGCTTGAGCTCTATCAAGAGGGCTCTGAAAAAGAAAAGTGTTTGGTCATTCAAATAAAGAAAGCTTCACAGCAAGCAAAAGGCGCACATAAGGGCTGATCTTCAAAGATGTAAAACGGATCTGAGCACTAAGCTCTAGCCCGGACTTCTGAAAACCTCCCTCCTTCCAATTTTTGGAAAAATGCAACAGATTCTCTTTTGCAAGTATATAAGATAGCAGAGCAGCTTTTAAACTGATTCACCACAATGCTATTAAACTGTGTAGTCAACTCTCTTTAGAAAGCTAGACAAGTTTTAATGTTACCAGTGGTGATCAGAAGAACCAGAGACTGAAAGTGTGAAAACAACAAAGCCTTCAGAACAGTTCAAATAGGAAAAGTTTCCACCTGAAATGCATATAGCCTGTAAGACCAGAGCTGACTCAGCAGAATATGAACAAGAAGAGGAAAATACTCTGTGAAAAGTCCTACTGAACAAGACAAGAAAAACCTGCATGGGAAAGCAAACATGTTTTGCCTTCCTTGCACTAGATGAATTACCAACTCTTTTACAGCCTCACACAACCTGCTCATCCAACTTCATCCAACTGATAAAAAGTGCTGGGCTGCCACAGTCTGTCATTCTTAGCAGAGGATGGAAAATTTTGCTAATTGGCCTTGCTAACCAGACTGTTAGGTTTGGCCTTGCTTGCTGACCGTCTGCATTTCTGGAGAAACCAGCATGCACATGCAACCTCTAAATTTACAGAGCAGCTATCAAATATTGTAGTTTATAAGGAATTAGATGTAAAAAGACCCTCTTCAATCAAAGAGCTATGACTCACATTCAGTAAATACACAGCTGCAGAAGATACTAAACGTTCCTCTTCTGGATGTCACTGAAGGAAATACAGAATTCTTTGCCATGCCTTAGCTGTTCCTCTTTCACAGTCCAGCTTCAGTGATCACATGGCAGTTCCCAGCTAACGTGCCAGACAATGAAGTGAACAGATGTATGAGCAAACATGCCTTTCTTCCAACCTCTCTGAGGAGGGGAAGAGTAAAAAACAGTTAGTGGCAGGATTCACTAGGTTTCACCTGCTGAATCACACACATCAAAAAGATCATCTAGAATTTGCTGGCAGTTGTAAATGCTGCCCTGTGACCATATTTCTGTCTCCTCTCCTTCCCTCATCCACTGCTAGTGTCACAAACTATACTCAGATTGCTGCAAGTCAAACTTCGAAGCATCTTTTCATTTCATCAGCCTTTTTCCCCCGACATCTGCTCAAGTTTCACGCCAGTCTGATCATTTTTAGCATCAAAATGACTTTTTAAAACTGAAAACTTGGGAGGGAAGGCCAGTAGCTGCAGTACAGCTCCTCATTTAAGGCTTGGTTTCCAGTCATGGCATGAATGAATCAGATAATGGGTGTCAACTTTAGTTTCTGCACAAAAATAAGGACCCAAACAGAAGAGAAGTACCCTACAGGCACTCTCCTGAGGAAAGGCTTACCAGTGAAACCATATAAGGGGGAGAATTTCTTAAGTACCCCTACTGCCAGAAAAGCTCTTCTCTCAGAGCTCACTAATCACTCAGTCTACCAGAAACCAATCTCCATTTTTGGTGTTCATAGAGCAAAGTGATCTGCATCATTTGTTAGGTTTTTGTTTCTAAGGATTTAAGTTCAAATTGATTAAAGATGATTAACATCACCCCTCTTCATACACTGTGTGCAACTCAATGGATACACAAACCACAACTGGAGTGCAAATATTTTTACTGAGAGCCAAGTAGCTGCATATTTGATAAGCTGTTACTTTAAAACTCAACCCAAGTCTGAAAGGAAGGTTATATTTACTTTAAATATGTTCTAAATGTGGCTCCCAGTATAACAACTCTTACTGTTCTCTTAACTAATACACACAGAGGACAGAAATTAAATTACAGAAAAATCAGCTTGGATTTTTCCTTTGGCATTTCTACAGCGAATCACAACAGAAATTTCTTTGTGAGTAGTTTACAAAATTCAGTGGTGTTCCAAGTTACTTCCTACCTAAAAGAAAGCATACAGCACGATATGCAAGCCACACCACGCTTTCAGACCTGTACTCCCAGTATCAAAATTCTTTAAGTTTGCTGAGATTTAAGTCTACATTACAAACAGAGCGAAAAAATTCAATCAAGTCTATGCTGAGCATATGTTTACATTTGTTTACTACTTTACAATCACAGCCAATTTCTTTAGCCCACTGATCAATTACTCCAATACCCGTTTCAGGCTGGCCAGACAGTCTGTTCCCATCCTACGCAGTTGAGCAGCCCTGCACTGTCGTCCCAGAGTAAAGATGCATGCCACAGATGAGGACTACAGGACAATATCCAAACGCAATGGCTGCTCCAGTGTAAGGCGTTGGATAAGAACTGTAAGTGGCAGCAAGGAGCTTGTAGTTCTGGGGCTGTCACTGGTGCTCTGCCTGCTCCTTGGGAAGCATGAATTCATAAGATGATCCTAACTCATGCAACAGGGACCAAAGATCTTTAGAGAGCACAAGGCATGATGCCATAAGAAAACCCACCAAAATTAGTAACTCTGTTATCAGAGCAAGCTTTGAATAATAGTAACAAGGCCACAGACCAGACAAAGAACTACAAGGAAATTAATTATCAAATAGATGCTCATTCAGTAATTACTCTCCATCCCATGCATTGCATGATGCAAGAAATTTGGGGGTGGGGGGATTAGAGAACAATATGTTATCATATAATCAAGTCCACAGTAACGTACATGCAAGAAGAAAGTCCATTTTTCTTGTGCTAGTGTAAACTAGATTCCTAACTTTTGAGTGTTCATCTCTGCAGCTTTAGGCACACTATGCTGCTATTCCTCTGTCTGCATATAATATAACATTTCTGAAAAGCAGCTGTTTTAAAAGTGAAGGTTCCTACAGCTCTGTATAACCAATAAACCTGTTTTGATAAGGACCTATGGGGGGGGGGGGAAATGTTTAGCATTGCATACCCATGAAAAAGAGAACCCCACACAGACTGTATAGAAATTGTGGATTAAAATAACAATAAAACATTTTCTAAGCATTCAGACCTGAAGCCACAGATAAAATAGTGCCAAGTTTTAAACGCAACTCTCTTTTTTCAAATAATGATGAGATTCATTTTCTTAGCAAACAGAAAATTCTTTTACCACAGAAAAAACATACCAAAAAACAGTGGATTAATTTATGTGTCTGGTGCAGAATAATCACTGATACAGTCACGGAACAAAAAGCTGCTCAGACATGCCCCAGAAAAAAAGAACATAGCTTTTATTTTAGTTTTATGAAACTTAACAATATTTATAACTAACAACTTTTTAAGAAAAGCATAAGAAATTCTGTTTCTAAATTACATATTCAAGTTAAATAACTGTGGTATAACCTGCTGAAACCAGAAATATTAAAAGCTAAATCCATGCCTGTCTTCTTTTGCTTCAGGGGTGTGTGTGTGTGTGTGTGTGCGCGCGCACGTTTTTTATTTTTTTAAGAACTCATGTTACATTATATGTTGCAATATTTTCATAACAGCATAAATAAGAATATTAAAATAATTTTTAATATATGATCAGTTTTTGAAAGAGTTAAGTCTTAGATTTATCCCTGACCTACTTTCTGCATTTTTTGAGCTTCTTCTTCCCCTGTCAGCCCTGTTGCTACAGGAAGATGTACACAAATAAGAAACTGACTTATTATCGAAGGAAAGTTCATGTACTTTACATAGAACTAAGCAAACAAAAGACCCTTTTCTTCCACTTCCTTGCAGCTGTAATAATTCTAGACATTATTTGCCACCAGACTGAAAATATTTTCAGACAAAAATGGCATTTATATTTTTAAAGGCAACAGTCCCGGCATCTTCCAATTTCATGGCTTCTGCTCACCTGACCCATTGCAATTGTGGTTACTACGGCAACAATCAACACAGCATGCCAGATGTACTTTGACTCTACAATGAAGGACCTTATAGAGCAAGAACTCCTCTCACATAGTTTGTCATCTCTTAGTCGAAGAATCAGTGTAACAAGCAAGGCAGTTCAATAAAATGAAGTTCATAATCAATTGTCTACAACGGCAGTGTATACAAACAGCACTGAGCCATGCCACAGGCTCTTCTGAATACATCAACAAGAAAGGAAGGAAATTCTCTCGCTTGATTTGCTTTGAATTAATTCTGATGAGCATACAAGAACAACTACCAGAGAGTTTTTATTTTAGCTGTATGATGGCACTCCATTTACAGACTAATTTACTATTCCATATTAAAGTACAAACTACAGTAAGCTTTTTATCCAAAGAGCAGTTTTAGTCTGCTCCTTACAAGTAAGATTTCTTTCTATTCCCAATCTAACAAAAAGGGAATTTTATTTCATTCTCACCAAAGATAACAGTGACATGCCACAATGGGTATCCCATCTGAAGACAGAAGATACACTTTCAGGAAACTAAGATTTTGAGCTGCAACTTGCACCGCAGACACTGGGACATAATGGGAATGCAGGAATTTCCATTGCACTTTCATCACAAAGCCAGGGATAGCAACCCGACCCTGAAGCCAGCAGAGCTGAAAGAGCCTCCTATAAAAAGGTCTGCTTTCCACACTCACTTTCATAAGAGAGTCTGGGATCCCACCACAGCCGTCTGGGATTAAACATTTGCAGAAAAAAAACCTTTTCATTGTATTTTTATGCCCACATGAGGGATCTTTTTAAACTTTTTGTCACAACCATATTCATGCTAACAAATTAAGAGCCTGTTTCCTAGAGATGAAACTGTTTTTGTTATATTAAACTTGCTCAGAACAAACCAGTAAATGTTAAAAAAATACCAATCATCATGAGATTCTTTTGTACTTTACAATTCCCACAGATGCCAACACTAAAGCAGCATTTGCAACTTTTTAACACTTCCTAGGGTATATAATTTTTGCCAGACTTGGGCCAAGTTGTGTACCCACCACGAATGTCTGACACAGTGTGGGACAATGGTCTGTGATTATCTGTGATCCTCCCTGCCGTGGGGTAAACAGTGGATACAAAGGGTGATTTGCGGTCTGATGCCCATGCCGGTGAGGGGTGAGGCAGCGCCCAGGGCGAGGCGCAGGTCTCACCACTTGACATTGCTCTCCCCAAAGCGACACCTGGGGCGAGGCGGGAGTCTTGCGGCCTGGTGGTGTTGATAGGGGCAAAAGGAAAAAAGGCCAGCAGCCATTGACACCCTCTGCTGAGCTCGACGAGGACCAAACATCCCACAGTGTTTGACTCAGCCCCACCTCGCCAAGAGTATAAATTCAGTGCATAAACGATCCTCCATGTGGAGGACGAGAACACCAACCTACGGACGGGTCGATGGGCCTGGACCTCTCTCCTCCCCAAAACAGGGGCGCCTTTTCGGTAAGGTTTGCACCTCCGACAACGTCGGACGTTACCCCGGGAAAAACACCATTGCTGAAAGTGCTTAATTATCAGTTTGAGCTCAGAAAAAGTAGAATTTGATGCAGTAAGTGCCTTTATCACCAGCAATCCTGAACCTGTTGATCTGTCGCTTTAATAAATTGTTTATTTTGTTCAACTTCGCGAAACTGATCCAGTGAAAGCCCTTTTGAGGAGGGCTCTGGCAGGCAAAGTTGATTACCCCTTTCCCTCCCTTCATGCGACAGTAACACACAGGCACACCAAAACAAAAGACACTGTTTTCCATTACAGCCAAAAGCTGACAGGACAATTTTTTTTTTTTTGACGTGCATGGCAATTTATTCTGCTGTTTAGCACACATTCATGACGCTCAGTTCATGACACTCACCGTTTAGATGCCTCTATAATAGTCATGTTGCTAAATACTCAACAGGCTCCTTAGGGTAAGAATACATGTCTTTCTCATATCTTGAATGAGCTTTCCTAATTTGAATACAACTCGGAAGTTATCTGCAGTTACAGGAAAAAGTAACATCTCAGTATTTAGACTGTTTTGAGCAACTGTTCACTAACAATTGTCAAAACCTGGAATTTAAGTCACAGGACACTTGTGTTTTTGAGAAGCACTTAGTTATCTAAGCAACTAAATAAGCAGATTCCTGCCTATCTGAAGACCAGACAGCACAGATAAAATTTGTTAACTGTTACTTTAACCTCAACAGATCTACTTGCCTCACAAAATACTCAGAAACTGCATGTGAACAGCCACTTAACAGCAATAGACTGCCAACGGCAAGAATAAAGCTTAGTAACCTCCAGCAATGCCGATATGGTTAAACCAGCAGCTTAGAACTCCCTTTGTATTTGAGGGACACTGTTCTTCAAAGCAGAACAAGGAATTTGCTGCCAGCCAGTGATGACAGTGAGTCACAACAGAAACACGAGCAGCAAGTTACAGCATTTTCTTTTGGCTAATAAAGATTTGAAGGAGCCCTTGCCTGACAGATGATATGCAAAGGGACTACTGCTTCAGCCATCAATCTTAATTTGTCAGCTTGCAAAACATGCCCTGTACTGGACCTCCTTCTTCCTCTCCAAGTGACAAGACTAAGAGACACTCTTGACCAGATCAGTCACCAGTAAAAAACAGTGTCTTTTTCACTGCTACAGATTCCCTATACTTCAATTTATTTTGTACTAACATTCATCTCACCAATGTTATCTCAGACCCATACTGAAAGGTATTAACTGAGTGTAAATTGTTGCAAGATTCTCCTTAGCACTGAAACCACTATGAGAGAGAAAAAGTGTTTTTCCACAAGAACTTAAGATGCAAATTCAGAGGGCAAACAGGACATATTACAGTTAGAAAAAAATTAAGCTCAAATTTACAGGAAAATTTATGTTCTCCATCAGTCACTCTCTTTTTAATGGGTTGTAAGTCATGCAGGCCTACTATGAATAAGTAAGTTGCACATGAGCTGCCAGGGCTCTAACAATTGTTCTACTGATATTACACACGTTTGTGGGTTTTATTCACCTGTCTACTGCAGCTGACATGAAACATAGTACCTTTACAGCAGGGCAATAGATTTATTAGGCAACAAGTGCACAATACAACAAAAATGACTTTTACAGATATCAGTCAGATTAATTCATAATAAGTATTAACATAAGTGGGTCTAGACAAAAGGTTATAATTCCTTCATATAGTGATCTAATATTGCAGCTCTGGGAGAGGCAACATTCAGCAAATTAAAATACATACTGGAAAAAAGCCATACTAGTCGGCTGTTGATCCTGATATGTGGCATCGCACAAGCCAAGAAGTTTGGCCACTTTCACCCACCACTGCACTCAAATGAGTATACTCAGCTCAGAGGAAAATGTCATGCAAAGACAGTGGACTGCTGTAGACCCAAAATGCTTTGTCTGCACCACACAAAGCTGCTCAGTTGACTAAACAGTTCAAGAATCTCTGCTCAGTGCTTCCTGGCACACTGAAAACCCAGAGTTAGTTTAGGAACCTGCTGAAACCGTTCATGACCGAGATTTGGACTATCAGACATTTGTTGAAGGGAATGATTTCAACTTAAGGGGGAAAAAAAAAAAAATACTGAAGCGACCAATGCATTATCTTACTGACTAACAAGCATTTCATCCCATCAGACAAGGAGGGTATAAACATACTAACAAGTTAACATGGAGTAAGTAAAAAGCATGAACAACTAGGTATCAGTTACTGTTTGGTAACTACTGGATATAATAATCTCCCCACAATAAATGCAAAGCAGTTTACTTCTCCAGCATGCTTAAACTATGCCAGTATTCACCACAAAGTAAGAGGGCACATGAAAAGGAACTGCTGTTACTGAGTAGCTAAAATGCAACACATCCAAACTTTGAGAAATAGTGACAAATTCTGTAATTAACAGATGCAGTTTAACTTTCTGACCTTTGAGGCATCCATAGCTACATTTTTACCATAAGTACTTAACTGGTACAAGAATACCAGTTTACTGTACCAGTGAGGAGCTGTGCTTACAGGCAGAGCAATCTCAGAAGTAGTTCAGCTTTTCCCAATATAGCACCTACGCTAAGGGCTCCTGCCAGCACAGTGTCAGTGACAGATCACACACTTGGCCAGAGCACCTATGCCAGGAGAATCATCCAGTGCAGACATAGCCTGGGGAAACACATGATGTTTCAGCAGCAGGTAAAACTAAAGCCTGAATTGCAGGCAAATCAGTAAGATGTCTGAATAAAGAACAAGGAAGGTTTTAGACTCTAAACATTTTCAAAGAACAAACAGAAAATTCAAGGTGGTCACTTCAGAATCAGGGAACAGAGCATCAAACGGCTACAGAAGTTGACTCAATGAAATACGCACAAAGAAAGTCTCAGTTCTAGTTTACATATTTGATTAAAAGAATAGTTACCACACACACACACAGACAGCTGTTGGCAGCCCATTCATTGTTGACCTATGTTTTCTAATAGACTTCCCACTTGTGTTTAAATTCAGTCGGATCTCAAATACAAATCTACAAAGTGATGAAGAGCCAGTGATTCATTTTACAGCTAAAAAACAAACAAAAAACCCTCACATCACCACATTAGAAAGGCAGACCAATACAAGGCAGGCACCTAACAAGTAAAACACTTGCAAAGGTTGTATTTTGAGTCAAGGGTCATAAGACATCAATAGTATCCGTAACTAATAGAACGTGTGAAAACACGTTGAAAACGTGTGAAAACATGAAATCTACATGGCATAATCTCTGGATATGAGAAACTGGAAAGCAATCCTCCCCACACACATAAAGCAGTCAAGGAGTAGCTGCAGCCACACTGATTTTCCTGCTGCAGCCATATTTTGACTATTGTCTCATCTTATCAAGCAAATCTGGTCCTATCTTCTACAGCTTTCCTAAGTCATATCTCCTATTTCTTTACAGCATGCAATAACACTCTTCACGGAACTCTGGATCATATCAGTCATCCATATACTTTTTGTTAGGTGCATATAATCTGTCAGTACTTTATTTTGTGGAGCAATCTGAAATACCCAGGCACTTTGAATTTTTTAAATTAAGTGCAATATTAAAAGCTACTTCCTGCTTCAAGTACAACTACAGAAAGGCTGCAAACCATCTTAAGATACATAGTGCAATCCAAAACATGATCAGGAAATCCAGAGCTAACATACTAACAGCAAAGTCTCTGCAATTACATAAAGGTCCAGACGGTCCAGCTACTCCAATAGTAGCCTGCAACCCAGAGCTCACAAGCAGCAAGCATACTGCCACAAAGGTGCCAGGCACTGCTTGCAGCCACAAGCCAAAGCTACCACAGTAAACAAAGTTTGATTTTGTCCCTGGTGCCCTACTTGCTTGACACTGTTGCTTACAAACTAACAAGGAACAACTGCCATTTGACTATTTGCCCCCAGGTCCAGCATAGGTTTTGCAGCTCACTGTACCACTAGCAATGCCTGAGGGTATCTGTGATTCAGTAGCTGCGGAAGCTCCTGACCTCCTCACCCCTCCCATGTGTTCCTGCCACTGTCCGCCCACTCACTTGCATAACATTAATCTTCATCACTGAAATGACCAAGATTAAAAACTGCCTTTTCCTATCTTGCAGTTATTTTTTTCTCTATATCATCTCAGAGAGGAAGTTTAATCTGTGGGCCCCAGTTAAGAGCAATCCACACTGGCTATGGTATGAGAGAGGACAAAATGCAGGAGTATCTTAATAGGACTCTGTCACCAAAGCCAGCATATTTTAAAGTTAGCTCCAGTATGCCAACATGAACTTCCAAAAAACTTACTTCAACACAGAGATGCACGTATGACCTGCATATGGAGGGCAACAGCACTGGAAAACAAAGTTTCAGACAACAAAAATTACAATTCTGATTATGCGCCTCACCCAATCAATTTGCCACGTCTAAAACTTTAAACATGTTTATCAATTGTAACAACACCTCAATAATACAATGTTCCTGTCAATACATCTGTGACAGCAGATGTGAAAAAAGTACATCTCAGAGATATTTTTCCACCTACAGACACAGAAGAGAATCATGGACCTTATTTTAATTTTGTTTTCCCCTATTTTCTTTCCATTTCTGTATGGACAGTTTTATTTGAAAATTCTCATAAAGTTTATTTGCAAAAGGACAAATGAGAGTTCAGACAGCACACTTATTTAAGCAAACTCTGCTCTAAAGTCTCAGTCACTTTAACTGTACTTTCCTTTGTATTTCCATGGAAAATGTTTCACTTTTCAAAAATTCCAGCCATGTTTTTTTTTCCTACTCTGCTGTATCCAGTATCTCAGACTAATACAGAACTAATCAAAATTTTCCTTTTTTAAATGTTAGTCTCAGAAGCAATTTCCTCATAGCTATTATGCTGCTCAGAAACATAAATACATTCACTGAACAAGAGCCTATTTCCAGATTCACGTCCTCCTAGGTAACGCACACTTTATCACGAGGTGCTTTCAATAACGTACTTTGCTTTCCAAGCATCAGTGTCAGGAAGAGAACAGATAAGCGTACTCCGAACAACTAGCAATCGGACCGAACAGCACTGAGGAAAAAGCCTTGAAAATTAATAGCTAAATATGAGAATTCAGAGGTTAGGAAGGCTGACTTTAAGTGAGGAGGATGCCACCCCAGCGCATCCACTTCAGCACTGCTTATCTCTTCAAAGGCGTCCGCAGGGACGGGACGGGGACCTGGGAACAGCCGCTGGGACGAAGTCCTGCCCAGCCCAGCCCCCCGCAGTCCGGGCACCCCGGGCTCCGGCCGGCGGGCACGAGCGAGAGCAGCCCGGGGCCCCCCAACCCGCCGGGCAGCGGCAAGGGGCGGATACGCCCGCTCCCAGCCCCGCGAGCCCCCGCCCGCAGGCGGCCGCGCACACAAGCCCCCTCCCTGCCGCTGAGCGTGACGGCTGCCCCCCTCACCTCCCCCCGCCCTCCCAACGGCTGGGAGAAACGGCCGTTGGGGGAAGGGGAGGGGCGGCCCCAACGGCCGCCGAGCGCGCTCACCGTCTCCTCGTGGCCGGGCCCATCCGGCTGGCCGCCGCCGCAGGCGCCGGGCCCCGGGCTGGCGCGGCCCTCGGGGGTCTTCCGCTCGCT